>NW_026879776.1:0-284136 GCF_032173495.1 Musca vetustissima | reverse complement strand
AATTCACCACACCTAAAATCCTTATTTTTATTTTAAATATATTCAGAAATAATTTTTAAATCAAATCCACTCATTTTCAAGGTGTGGTGAGTTTCTCGGAAAATTCACCACACCTTAAAAATTGTTGCAAATTAATAGAAAATTCCTCCTGACACTAACTATGATGAAAAAAATAATTTTGATTTGAAAAAATCTGTCATATTTGAATATTTATCTCCATTAATCCGTTTCAAAACAAGCCTATTTATCGTAGCAACATTTAAATTATATTACACTTGCTTGTCAACTTCAGCTAACAGCAACAACAATAACACCAAGATGTAATCATTTCACTCTCACCTCCCCCCAACCATTGCGCTCGTTGTCTCTCTCCCTCTCCGACATAACCACAATACCATTATCAGCCAGCCTCTTTGCTTGGCTATGATACAATTCAAGGCATTAACATCTCAGCAACAGCAACAACAACGCCAACAACAAACAAAATCAAATGCCACAAGAGCCAAATGCCATAGCACAACAACAAAAAAAAATAAAATCCATTCAAGGTGAAGAAAACTATATTGAAATAAGCCGCCAAAAGAAGAAGAAAAACAAAACGCAGTGTTTTTTCTCTTTGTTTCTTTGTGTGAAGAGATTGTGGGCAAAGTTGTGGAAAAAATGTATTTAAAACAAAACTTTAACAATTTTCAAGTTCATTATAAATTTCCCAGGTGAAGTAAAAAAAAAAAAAACAACAATTAACCAAAATTTGCATAATAAGAGATAATATTTTGATCGGCTTAACAAATTAGCGGAAATGCAAGACAAGACGCGATGCCGTTAAAAAAAAAAAAAAAAAAAAAAAAAAAAACAAAACTTCGACGAACTTCAAATGGAGGATTTTGAAATGACAGGTTAAGTTAAGTACTATGACATTAAGAGGGAAACAATGACAATTAGTGTCATCGAATTTCCCACCAAAAAATTATGTCTTTTGGGGGGAAAAATCCCCAAAAATAGCAAAATTCGCCCAAAATAAAGTATTTTGCTAATAGACCCAAATTGGTACCTATCATTTCGGGATTTACATTATTGTTACAGATTTCTAGTGTATGGCGAATTTGTGGGAAATTTTATGTAGAATATTTCCGCCATTAACAATTTCTCCCAAAAATGGGGATTTTGGGGAGAAAACCACCCAAAAATACCAAAATTCGCCCAAAACAAAGTATTTTGCTAATAGACCAAACTTCATAACGATAAATTCGGAATTTATATTACAGTTACAGATTTCTAGTGTATGGCGAACTTGTGGGATATTTGATGTAGAATGTTTCTGCCATTGACAATTTCCCCCAAAAATGAGGTATTTGGGGAGAAAATACCCCAAAAATATCCAAAATTCGCCCAAAAACGATTTTTTGACTTTAATACCAAAATTTAGACCCATATTTCATCGACAAATTTTAGGGATACAGATTTCGTTTGTTCGGAGACTTATAGTGAAATTTAATGTAGAATATTTCCGCCATTGAAAGGATTTCCCTAAAATCAAGAATTTAAGAAGAAAATCCCAAAAATACCAAATTCGCCCAAAAAATCTTTTTTAATTTTAATACCAAAATTTCCATCCATATTTCCTCCACAAATATTAGAGATACCGATTTCATTTGGTCGGTGACTTATAGTAGAATTTAGTGGAGAATATTTTCGTCATTGAAAGAATTCTCCTAAAACGATGTATTTAGGGAGAAAATACCAAATTCGACCAAAAACACTTTTTTGACTTTAATACCAAAATATTTACCTATATTTCTTCGCCATTGAAAGAATTTCCCTAAAATCAAGAATTTAAGAATAAAAACAAAAATACCAAATTCGCCTAAAAAAGCTTTTTATTTAATTTTAATACCAAAATTGAGACTCATATTTCCTCCACAAATATTAGAGATACCGATTTTATTTGTTTGGTGACTTATAGAGAAACTTGATGGAGAATATTTCCGCCATTGAAATTATTTCTTTAAATTGCAGTACTTAGGGAAAAAATACCAAATCGACCAAAAACGTCCAAAAACACTTGTTTGACTTTAATACTAAAATATATACCTATGTTTCCTCGATATATATTATAGCTACAGATTTCGTTTGTTCGGTGACTTATAGTGAAATTTGATGTAGAATATTTTCGCCATTAAAAAGATTCCCTTAAAAGTATGTATTTAGGGAGAAAATGCCAATTTTTTTTTTAAATCGTCCAAAATTGCTTTTTTACTTTAATAATAAAATATTTACCTATATTTCTTCGATAAATGTTATAGCCATAGATATCGTTTTGTTCGGTGACTTATAGTAGAATTTGGTGGAGAATATTTCCACCATTGAAAGAATTCCCATAAAATTATGTATTTGGGGAGAAAATCCCCAAAAATGTATTTAGGGAGAAAATACCAAAATTAAGGTATTTTTGTTCTAATGCCCAAATTAATGCCGACATTTTTGGGTTATATATTATAGTTAGAGATTTCGTTTGTTCGGTGACTTATAGTGAAATTTGATGTAGAATATTTCCGCCATTGAAAGAATTCCGCTAAAATGATGTATTTAGGGAGAAAATACCAAATTCTATAAAATCGTCCAAAAATGCTTTTTTTGACTTTAATACCAAAATATTTACTTATATTTTCCCGATAAATATTATAGCTACAGGTATCGTTTGTTCGGTGACTAATAGTAGAATTTTGTGGAGAATATTTCCGTCATTGAGAATATTCCCCCAAAATTATGTTTTTAGGGAGGAAAATCCCCAAAAATTTATTAAGGGGGAAAATACCAAAGTTAGGGTATTTTTATTTTAATGCCGATATGTTTGGGTTATATGTTATAGATATAGTTATCGTTTGTTCGGTGACTTACAGTAAAATTTGATGTAGAATATTTCCGCCATAGAAAGATTTCCCCAAAAAACAAGTAATTAGAAAGAAAATCCCAAAAATACCAAATTCGCCCAAAACACTTTTTCGACTTTAATACCAAAATATTTACCCATATTTTCCCGATAAATATTATAGCTACAGATTTCTTTTCTCCAGTGACTTATTGTAAATTTTGATGGAGAATATTTCTATCATTGAAAGTATTCCCCTAAATTGAAGGGTAAAGGGAAAAAATCCCAAAAATACCAAAATGGTCCAAAAAACGCGTTTTTTACTTCAATACCAAATTATATACCTATATTTTCTCGACAAATATTATAGCTAGAGATTTCTTTTGTTCGGTGACTTATAGTGAAATTTTATGTAGAGTTTTTCTTCAAATGGAAATACCCCGCTAAAATGCAATAATAAGGGATAAAATGCCAAAAAATTCCCAATTTGCCCAAAATCAAGGAATTTCCTTGAAATACCCACGTTTTTACAGATATTTTCTTGATATCTATTATAGCTAGAGATATCTTTTGTTCGGTGACTTATTGTGAAATTTGATGGAGAATATTTCGTCTATTAACAATTTCCCCCAACAATTTAGTATTTAGAGAGAAAATCTCAAATATGCCCAATTCGCTCAAAATTAAGATATTTTGTGTTGAATACCTCAATTAATGCAGATTTTTTGAGGATGTATATTACATCTACCGATTTCTTTTGCTCGGCGACTTATATTAAAATTTTACGAAGAATATTTCCTCAATTGGAAATATTCCGCTAAAATGCAGTAATAAGGGGCAAAGTGCCAAAAATACCCAATTTTCCCAAAATCAAGGAATTACCTTTAAATATCCAAATTGTCAAAGATATTTTCTTGATATCTATTATAGCTAGAGATTTCTTTTGTTCGGTGAATTATATTGAAATATGATGTAGAATATTTCTTCAATTGGAAATATCCCGCTAAAATGAAGTTTTTATGGAAAATATCAAAAAATACCAAATTCGCCCAAAATCAAATAATTTGCCTTAAAATACCCAAAATTGTTACTAATATTTTCTTGATATATATTACAGGTACAGATTTCATTTGTTCGGCGACTTATATTAAAATTTGATGTAGAATGTTTATTCCATTAACAATTCCCTCCAAAAATGAAATATTCAGGGGGAAATCCAAAAAATGGAAAAAATGCCAAAAATACCCAATTTGCCCAAAATCAAAGAATTTCCCTTTAAATGTTCAAATTGTTACTGATATTATCTTGATATCTATTATAGCTAATGATTTCATTTGTTCGGCAACTTATAGTGAAATATAATGTAGAATATTTCCTCATTTGTCAATGTTGCCATAAAACGAATAATTTAAGACATAATCACAAAATTAACAAATTCGCCCAAAATCCAGGAATTTCCCTTTAAATACCCCAATTAATGGAGATATTTTTAGGATATATATTATAGTTGCAGATTTCATTTGCTCGTCGACTTATAGTGAAATTTAGTGTAGAATATTTCCTCAATTGGAAATATTCTGCTAAAATCAGGTATAAGAGGCAAAATCCCAAAATTACCAAAAATACCAAATTCGCCCAAAATCAAGAAATTTGCTTGAAATACCCAATTTGTTATCAATATTTTCGTGATAAATATTAAAGCTACAGTTTTTATTTGTTCGGCGACTTGTCGTAAAATTTGATGCAGAATATATCCTCAATTGAAACTATCCTGCTAAAATAAAGTTTAAATGGAAAAATTCCCAAAATTACCAAATTCGCCCAAAATCAATGAATGTTCCATTAAATGCCCACATTGATACAAATATTTTCATGATATCTATTAAAGCTACAGATTTTGGTTGTTCGACAACTAATATTGAAATTTGATACAGAAAACTTTTCCCATTGGCATTTTTCACCAAAAATCTACTATTTCGTTGGAAAATTTGAAAATTCCAATTTCGACCAAAACTTAAGTAATTTGCTTTAAATGCCCATATTAATGCTGATTTTTTCGGGCTATTTACTAATGCTACAGATTTCTTGTGTTCCGCGACTTATGGTGAAATTCGATGCAGAATATTTTCTCCATTGGTAATATCCACCAAAAATGCATAATTCGAGTACAAAATATAAAAAATACCAAATTCGCCCAAAAAATATTTTATTTTTCATGAAAATACCCAACTTAATACCTCAATTTCTTTGATTTGTATTATAGTTATAGATTTTATTTGTTTGGCGACTCATAGTGAAATTCGATGTAGAATATGTTCCTAATTGACAATGTTGCCATTAAATGAATGAATTTAGTACGAAATCTCAAAAATATCAAAATACGTCCAAATTCAAGGAATCTCTTTTAAAACGTCGAAAATATTTTGCTTTGTATTAAAGCTACCTACATTTTTTGTTCAATGGCCAATAGTAAAATTTAATGAGGAATATTTTACTCATTGATATTATTCTTCTAAAACTTAATCCGATGCCGCAAATGTATCTTCAACATAAAAAAGACTTTTTTTTATCATTTAAAATTTTTTTGAAAAATATTCATATTTTTAATTTTTTGTAACATCATCATCCATTAATATGCAATTTTAATTTTAATTTCCTCTCACTTTCTTGTTAGCCATTTTTTTTTCAAATATAATACATTGCAAATGCCGCAATCAAATGATTATAGAGGTCAATATCGCCCAGAGGCAAAAAAATATCGTTTGAATTAATTTGAGAGCAAAGCCAAAACCCATCATACACATAAACTATTATATATAATTTTTGAATAAATTATTTTATTAATTTTTAATTAAAAGTGTTTTAAGAAAATTTGATTTCCTCTTAAAAAAAGAAATAATGTAATAAAATATTTTTTCAAATAATTAATCATTTAACATGAAGTGAAGTTGAAAAAAATAATCAAATATTCAGTCATTACACACATAATTTTCACTAGTGTTGTTGTTATTGTTATTGCTGTTATTATGATATAACAATAAACAATAAATTTTTTTCTCTTTTTGTAACTGTTGTTGTTGCTGCATATTTTTTGTGTTTTACTGTTTTATTAATTAATTGCATAACTATAGCATTGCCTAGCAATAATGCCATTACAACAATGTGAACAGTTGTTTCTGTATTTTTTGGCCAGCCCCAGACAAAAAATGCAAAAGAAATGAGCAAAATGTTCGCACAATAACTACAACAAACAGAGTCAACAACCCAAAAACAACAACAACATAAATGCAAAAGAAAAAAAACATCGGCATACGACAATTATAGCAAAAAGTTGTAAGACACAAAACAATCGCATAATAATGCAAAAAAATTATTATTACTCTATAAGTGTTTGATAAGAAAAAAAAAAGAAAAACAACAACAAAAACAACTCGGGAAAGATAATTACGAACTATGTAATGCATTGGGCAAATTAACAGAAAGTTATGTAGGCAATTTACGAGAAATATCTAAAGAATTTTAGAAATAAGCCAAGTAGAAGTATTTTTTAAGGCGAATTTAATATTTTATGATTTTGCTTCAAAAGGGCCAGTTTTTGCGGGATAATGTTAATGGCGGAAATATTCTACATCAAATTTCATTATGAGTCGCCGACCATGTAAAATCTGTAGCAATAGTATAAACTCCGGAAAAATAGCTTAAAAATTGAGTATTTATACGGAAAAAATTATTTTGGGCGAATTTGGAAAATTTTTGATTTTACACCGAAATGATGCATTTTTGGGGGTAATTGCTAATGGAGAAAATGTTCTACATCAAATTTAACTAACAGTCAGCGAATACAAGAAGTCTATAGCTATAATAAATATACCAAAAATATTTGTTTTAATTTTGGCATTTCGAACAAAGTACTTGAATTTTGGGCGAATTTGGTATTTTTTGTTTTTTTTCCACAAAAGAATTAATTTTTGGTGAAAATTGTCAATGCAACAAATATTCTATATCGAATTTCACTATACGTTGCCGAGCAACAGAAATCTATAGCTTTAATATATATAACGAAAATATTGATAACAAATTGGTTATGTGAAGGAAATTCCTTGATTTTAGGAGAATTGGGTATTTTTGGTATTATCTCTTAAATTCTTCGTTTTATGGCAACACTGTAAATGGAAAAAATAATCTACATCTAATTTCACTATTAGCCACCACACAAACGAAATCTGTAGCTCTAATATTTATCAAGAAAATATCGATAACAATTTGGATATTTCAAGGAAATTCGTTGATTTTGGGCGAATTAGGCATTTTTGATATTTGGTCATAAATTCTGCGTATTGTGGCAACACTGTCAATGAAGAAAATATTCTACATTTAATTTCACTATAAGTTGTTGAATAATGGAAATCTGTAGCTATAATATTTAACAAGAAAATATTTATAAAAATTTGGGTATTTAATGGAAAATTCCTTGATTTTGGGCGAAGTGGGCATTTTTCGTGTTTTGTCCCTTTTTATTACATTTTAGAGGAAGAGTGCCAAATGAGAAAATATTCTACATCAAATTTCACAATATATATCACCACACAAACGAAATCTGTTCAATTAATATATAAAAACAAAATATGACTTATAATTTGGGAATTAAAAAAAAATTTAATTTTAGCCGAATTTGGTATTTTTGGCATTTTATCGCTTACTACTTCATTTCAGCGGGATATTTTCAATTGAGTAAGTATTCTACTATATGTCTCCAACCGACAGAAATCTGCAGCTATAATATTTATCAAGAAAATACCAATAAGAAATTGGGTATTTAAACAAAGATTCCTTGATTTTGGTCGCATTTGGTATCTTTGAGATTTGGTCTTAAATTTTTCGTTTTATGGTAACACTGTCAATTGAGAAAAATATTCTACATCACATTTCACTGTAAACAAAATCTGAAGCTATAATAGTATATCAGGAAAATATCAATAACAATTTGGGTATCTAAAGGGAAATTCCTTGATTTTGGGCGAATTGGGTATTTTTGCCAATTTGACCCTGACAACTTCATTTTAGCGGGAATATTTTAATTGAGGAAATATTCTACATCAAATTTCACTACAAATCGCCGAACAAACGAAATCTCTAGCTTTAATATTAATCAAGAAAATATCGAAAACAATTTGGGCATTTAATGAAAAATCCTTTGATTTTGGGCGAATTGGATATTTTGGAGATTTTTCCCTAATTTTTTTCATTTTAGGGGCATAATATCAGTGAAGAAAATATTCTACACAAAATTTCACTATATATCGCCGAACAAATGAAATCTGTAAATTTAATATTTAACAAGAAAATATTAGTATCAATTTGGGTATTTAAATGGAAATTTCTTGATTTTGGCCAAATTGGGTATTTTTGGCAATTTGTGCCTTCTCACTTAATTTTAGCGGGATTGTATCAATTGAGGAAATAATCTACATCAGATTTCACTATAAGTCGCCGAACAAACGAAATCTCTAGCTTTAATATTTATCATGAAAATGTCGAAAACAATTTGGGTATTTAAAGGGAAATTTCTTGATTTTGGGCAAATTTCTTATTTTTGGGTATTTTTCCCTAAAACGTAATTTTAGCGGAATTTTTCCAATTGAGGATATATTCTACATCAAATTTCATTATAAGTCGCCGACCAACAGAAATCTGTTGCTTTAACGTTTATGAAGAAATTATCGAAACAATTTGGGTTTTAATGGAACAGATTCATTGATTTTGGGCAAATTGGGTATTTTGGGAATTTTTCCCTAATTTTTTTATTTTATGGGCATAATGTTAATGAAGAAAATATTCTGCACAAAATTTCACAAAAAGTCGCCGAACTAACAAAATCTGTAGCTTACATATATAACAATAAATTTTCAGTATAAATTTGGCTATTTAATGGAAATTTCTTGATTTTGGGTATTTTTGTAATTTCGTCCAATTTTCTGCATTTTAGGTCGATGATGTATATGAAGAAAATATTCTACGTCAAATTTTAAAAATAATTGCTAAATACAACAAATCTCTAACTCTATTATATCTCCTAATAATTTTAAAAACAATTTTAGTTTTTTTTTTTAACCCAAAGAAAACCTTTTTTGGTCGAATTGGGTATTTTTTGGGAATTTTTCCCTGAATTCTTCATTTTAGGGGCATAGTGCCAATGAGAAAAATATTCTGCACAAAATTTCACTATAAGTTATATTTGAAAACCAAATCGCTTGCTATAATAAATATCATGAGAATATCACAAACAATTTGAGAATATAAAAACATAAACCCAGTTTTTGGCTACCCCTTGTTTTCTTCACAATTGGCTTTAAATTTTTATAATAACAATTGTCATAAACTTCGTGATAGTCTTCACCCACATTTTTTGTTTTTTTTTGCATGTTCCACAATGAAACATAAAGTCGTTAAGACACACATCAACCAACTAAAAAAATTGTTTTATTACCTACGGCAATTTTTATGGACGAGAATTATTTTTTGAAAACACCCCGGTTGATTGGCAGCAAGCGAAATGTTTTTTGTCTGTTTTCGTTTTTTCTTCAATTGTTTATAAATATTGTTTTTTTTCTTATCTTGTGATACACTAACATTCTGACCTGAATTTTTGTGTTGGACCTGACTTTTGTTGTAGTTGTCTTTTGCATGAATTTTATGTTAATTTTGTTTTGGCAAAGTAACTCTTTCGTTGACACAGTTTTTTGTGCGGATTTTTTTCTATAGTTTCATTTTCATTGTGGAATTTAAAGGTCTCTTAAAATACTGCAGTCCATGCATATTTTATTTTTAAATGTTTTTTGTTTTTGTATTTTTTATTATTATTAAAGCAAAAATTCTTAATTGCAATTGGCCTGTGACTTGAGGCATTGGGTACAGTGTTTACAAAGGAACAAAAAAATACAATTATAAAATATATACCAACATGGGAACATTTTATCGCTGATATCATTTGAAGGCCTCTAGAGCGTATAAGTGTTATTAATTAAAAATCACCCTTAGGCGTATGATTATTATTAATAGAAAAATAATTTTATTAAAAATTAATCATACGTTGAGAATTCTTATTTTTAAACGTTTTTTAAACAGTGTGTAATATTCTGGGTAAATTAATGCATTTTTAAATAGTTTTTTTTTGTTTTTCAAACTTATCAACCGACTGGCGGCAAGTGTTCATTCATACACGACCCACATAATTAGTCGTTAAATGAAGTCAGAAGGTTCACAAGGTCTTGAACAATAAAGTATTTTAAATGGATTACATTAAAGACGTTTTTTTTAATTGTTCTTCATGACAATATATTACAATAATATTTAAGAATAGAAAATATTTTTATTGTGAAAAAATTGGGAACATTATAAAAAATCCCCAAAAATACCCAATTTGCCCTAAAATCAAGGAATTTCCATTAAATACCCGAATTGATGTCGATATTTTCGTGATATTTATTAGAGCACCAGATTTGGTTTGCTTGGAGACTTATAGTGAAATTTGATGTAGAATATTTTCTCCATTGACAGTGTTGCCATAAATCGAACAATTTAGTATAAAATTTCAAAAATATTAAATTTGCCCAAAACCCAAGGGATTTTTGTTTAAATACCCAAATTTTTGCCTATATTTTCGGGTTATATATTATAGCTACAGATTTGGTATGTTCGAGAACTAATAGTGAAATTTTATGTAGAATATTTTCTTCATTGACAATATGGACCTAAAATTAAGAAAATAGAACAAAATCTTAAAAATACCCAATTTGACCAAAATCTAAGGAAATTTTGTTTAAATACCCAAATGGTTGCCGATATTTTCGGGTTATATATTACAGCTACAGATTTTGTTTGTTGGGGGGACTAACAGTAAAATTTGATAAGGAATATTTTCTCCATTGACAGTATTGCCATAAACTGAAAAATTTAGTTCAAAATCCCAAAAATACAAAATTCGCCCTAAACCCATAGATTTTTGTTTAAATACCCATATTGTTAGCGATATTCTCTGATTCTATATTAGAGCTACAGATTCGGTTTGTTCGAGGAATAATAGTGAAATTTAGCGTAGAATATTTTCTCAATTAACATTATTGCCCTAAAACGAAAAATTTAGTTCAAAATCCCAGAAATACCCAATTCGCCCAAAAACTCAAGTATTTATGTCTAAATACCCAAATTGTTAGCGACATTTTCCGGTTCTATATTAGAGCTACAGATTTGATTTGTTCGGAGATTAATAGTTAAATTTTGTGTAGAATTTTTGTTTCATTCACAGTATTGCCATAAATCAAAAAAAAAACCAGTAAGGAAAGTAGTAAAGTCGGACGGGGCCGACTATATGATACCCTTCACCACTTTGGGTATATTCAACAGATGAACTTTAACAAACGTGGAATTTTTGAAGGATCAGTAAAATGAAATTAGACCCATAAACATATCCTTCTGCAATCGATACTAAATTGTTCATTTGGTGAGATATAGAAACTATATCTAAATCTGAACCGATTTCATGAAACTTAACACACATCATTCTAGACCTAATTCATTACGCTACGCTAAATTTGGTGCAAACCGAAAGATATTAAGGGACTTTGTTACACCATTTACATTAAATTAGACGAAAATATATATGGGAGCTATATCTAAATCTGAACCGATTTTCACGAAACATGACAGACATTGTTCTAGGCTCAATTCAGTACGTTATACCAAATTTCGTGCAAATCGAAGGATATATAGCGACTTTGGTGCACCATTTACATGAAATCGGACGAAACTATATATGGGAGCTGTATATAAATCAGGACCGATTTTCATGAAACTAGGCAGACATCATTCTAGGCTCTATTAAGTACGTTATAACAAATTCCGTGCAAATCGAAGGATATATAAGGATTTTGGTGCACCATTTTCATGATATCGGACGAAACTATATATGGGAGCTTTATCTAAATCTTGACCTATTTTCACGAAACTTGGCAGACATCATTCTAGACTCAATTCAGTACGTTATGCCAAATTTCGTGCAAATCGCAAGATATATGTGGTGCACCATTTACATGAAATCGAACGAAACTATATATGGGAGCTATATCTAAATCTGGACCGATTTCCACGAAACAAGGCAGACATCACTCTAGACTCAATTAAGTACGTTATGCCAAATTTCGTGCAAATCGAAAGATATATAGCGACTTTGGTGCACCATTTACATGAAATCGGACGAAATTATATGTGGGAGCTATATAATTTTCTGGGCCGATTTTCATGAAACTTGGCAGACATCACTCTAGGCTCAATTCAGCACGTTATGCCAAATTTCGTGCAAATCGAAAGATATATAGGGACTTTGGGGCACCATTTACATGAAATCGGACGAAACTATATATGGGAGCTATATCTAAATCTGGACCGATTTTCACGAAACTTGGCAGACATCACTCTAGGCTTAATTCAATACGTTGTGCCAAATTTCGTGCAAATCGAAAGATATATAAAGACTTTGGGGCACCATTTACAAGAAATCGGACGAAACTATATATGGGAGCTATATCTAAATCTGGACCGATTTTCACGAAACTTGGCAGACATCACTCTAGGCTCTATTCAGTACGTTATGCCAAATTTCGTGCAAATCGAAAGATATATAGGGAGTTTGGGGCACCATTTACATGAAATCGGACGAAACTATATATGGGAGCTATATCTAAATCTGGACCGATTTTCACGAAACTTGGCAGACATCATTCTAGACCTAAATGATTAGGCTGTACCAAATTTCGTGCAAATCGAAAGATATATAGGGACCGTTTACATTAAATCGGTTAAATATATATATGGGAGCTATATCTAAATCTGAACCGATTTTTCCCAATTTCAATAGGGTTCGTCCTTGGGCCGAATAAGTGACCTGTGCCAAATTTCATCCAATTCGGATCATAAATGCGACCTGTACTTTGTTTACAATTTAACATGGACAGACAGACGGACAGACCGCCAGACGGACAGACGGACGGACGGACGGACGGACATGCATAAATCGACTTAGAAAGTGATTCTATGCATATTCTCAAAAGGAACCATGTGTCTATCTCGTTTACTTTTGCCTGTTACAAACATATGCACAAAGACATAATACCCTGTACCACAGTGTGGTGAAGGGTATAAAAAATAGCACAAAATCCCAATAAAATACCCATTTTACCAAAAAACCAACGATTTTTGTTTAAATGTCCATATTGTTATCGATATTTTCCGAATCTATATTAAAGCTACAGACTCAGTTTGTTAGAGGACTAATAGTGAAATTTGGCGTAAGTTATTTTCTCCATTAACACCATTGCCCTAAATCGAAAAATTTTTGTACAAAATCTCAAAAATCCCAAAAATACCCAATTTGCCCAAAATCCAAGGAAATTGAGTTTAAACACCCAAATTTTTAGCCATATTTTCCGGATGTATATTATAGCTATCGATTTGGTTTGTTCGGAGACAAATAGTGAAATTTGATGAGAAATATTTTCTCCAATGTTGACATTCATCTAAAATTAAATGTTTAGGATAAAAGACCAAAAATACCAAAATTCCCCAAAAAGGATTTGAGTTGTTTATATACCCAAATTATTAGCGAACTTTTATAATATATATTTTAGAGCTACCGATTTCTTTTGTTCTAAGACTAATAGTGAAATTTAGTGTAGAATATAGTATCCATTGATCATATTGCCCTGAAACGAAAAAATTTAGACGAAATCTCCAAAATACCCAATTTACCCAAAATCCAAGGATTTTGCCTTTAAATATCCATATCGTTACCTATATTTTCTTGATTTATTTTATAGTTACGGTTTTGGTTTGTTTGGAGATGTTTAGTAAAATTTTATGTAGAATATTTTCTTCATTGGGAATTGTGAACAAAAATGAAGTATTTGGGGTGAAATCCCAAAAAGTAGCAAATTTGCCCAAATTTCATATTTATTGGTTTTTGGACCAAATTTGATACTACTATTACCTTGATATATATTATTGCTACCGATCTGGTTTGTCTGGAGACTTTTAGTAAAATTTTATGTAGAATATTTTCTTCATTGGGAATTTTGCCCTAAAATGAAGTTTTTGGGGTGAAATCCCAAAAAAAGCAAATTTGCCCAAATTCCATATTTATTGGTTTTTTATACCAAAATTCATACTGTTATTATCGTGATATACAATATAGCTATCGATTTGATTTGTTTGGAGACTTTTAGTAAAATTTTATGTAGAATATTTTCTTCATTGGGAATTTTGACCTAAAATTAAGTATTTTGGGTGAAATCCCAAAACCATTTTAGATTCTTTACATTCCCAATATGTTACTAATTTTTACTTGATATGTAAAATAGCTACTGATTTGGTTTCTTTGGAGACTTTTAGTAAAATTTTATGTAAAAAATGTTCTTCATTAGGAATTTTGTCCTAAAATGAAGAATATGGGGTGAAATCCCAAAAATACCAAATTCGCCCAAAATGCATTTCTTGGTTCTTTATATTCCCAAAATGTTACTGATTTTTACTGGGTATATATTATAGCTACCGATTTAGCTTGTTTGGAGGCTTTTAGTGAAATTTTATGTAGAAAATGTTCTTCATTAGAAATTTTGTCCTAAAATTAATTACTAGAGGAGAAAATTCAAAAATACTAAATTCGCCCAAAATTCATTTTTCTTTCTTTATATTCCCAAAAATGTTATTAATTTTTACTAGGTATATATTATAGCTACCGATTTGTTTTGTTTGAAGACTTTCAGTAAATTTTGATGTAGAATATTTTTGTCTTTAACAATTTCCCCCAAAAATGAAGTATTGGTTGAGAAAATCCAAAATTAACAAATTCGCCCAAAATTTCATATTTATTGGTTTTTATACCAAAATTGTTGCTGTTATTTTCATGATATATATTATAGCTACAGATTTGATTTGTACGGTGACCTATAGTGAAATTCGATGTAGAATATTTTTTTCATTATGAGTTTTTCCCTAAAATGAAGTATTTCAGGTTAAAATTGAAAATTTTCAAATTCGCCCCAAAAAAATAATGTCTTTATTTACTATTAATAAATATAAACGATTTGTTTATGGGCGAATATTATTAATTTTTTTATAAAAAAAATTATGAATTTTTTTTCACACCTTGCCATCAATGTTTTGTTTTGTTTGTCTTTTCTATCTCCCTCTTTTTTATTGTTATTGATATTAAGAAAAACATAACCTTTTTTGTTTGTTATGTTTTGTTTTCTTTACATTCTTTTGCAAATAATGTTGTTATCTTTAACAATGACAAATATAATAAATCAAATATTTAATAATATAATAAAAGAAATATCAATTTGATATTGTCATTAACTGCCAATGAACTTGTCAACTTGGTTGGATATGCAATCTTTTATTTATTATGGCCATCATCATCATCATCGGCAGTGGCAACATTGTGTCTTTAGCAATGGCCCGTTATTGTCTGGCCGTTGTGTATTTATTATTATTTAATAGTTCATAATGGCATATCAAACACCTGGCATTTTTTTTTTTTTTTTTTTTTTGTAAAAAAAACTTCATAGAGGTCGCTTTGGCAATTGCTCTCTTTTAACCGTTTTCTAAATGGTAATCAATTAAAAAGAGAAAAAAAAGCCGGCCAATAACTCCAAGCCATTTACAGGAAACGGAAATAAACAAATAGAGGAAAAAGAAATAAATTCAAGAAAAAATGTTGTTGTGTTTTTTTTTTTTTTTTTTTTTTTTTAATTTTGGTTGCATGCACCACAAACTGCAAAAACATTATCACGCCAATGTTGTTGACAATGTGCTGGAGCGGTGGATTTATTTTTTCTTCTTTGTTTTTGGCTATGAACACATCAAAGCTAATGTTTTAATTTGAAAATGTGGTATTTTGACATTTTATTTGTTTGGTTTTCAGCTTTCAATAGATGTCTTATGTATGTGTGTGTGTGTGTGTCGGGGTGTCTAATTATGGCTTTAAGATGACAACATTTTTTTACATTAATTACGGCTTAAGTCAAAATGCGTTAGTAAATCCTATCAATTTGTTTGAGCTATTCAATGACAGATTTTTTTTAAAAAATTAAACAACAACAACAATCACAAAAAATAACAACAACATAATTACTTCATTTTTAAATCTTTGGATTTAAATTGTAAAACAAAAAATGGGAAATCAAAGGCAGACAAAATTATATTTATTTTTTTCTTTTATAAAAAATTTTACAATAATTAATTTCAAATAAATACCGGAAATATGTTTTCGTGATTTTGGAAATTTGTAAATATTATTTTTAATTTAGTTCAAAAAAAAATATATAAGGAAATGGTTTTAACACCTAAAATTTAATTCAAACACAATGAAAAAAAAATTAAAAGCATAAATTAAATAAATATTAACCAGCAAACATGTTTTTGGGCGAATTTCAAATATTGCAAATTTCTTCCGTTAAAATTAATTTTATAGCAATATAACCGATGAAGGAAATATTCAGCATAAAATTTCGCTATAAGTTGCCGAACAAAAGAAATCTATAACTAAGACAAATAACCAGTAAATGCCGATAAATGGGGTATGTAACAAAGAAATATGTGGATTTTGGGCGAATTTGGTATTTTTGGATTTTCTTCTTAAATAACTTGTTTTAGGACATTTTTACCAATGGAGAAAATATTCTACGTTAAATTTTACTATTAGTCTCCGAACAAATCAAATCTATAGCTATAATATATATCCCTTAAATATCTATAACATTTTGGGTATATAAACAAAAATAGGTGGATTTTGGGCAAATTTTGTATCTTTGGGATTTTCGACCAAATACTTAATTTTTGGGAGAAATTGTCAATGAAGAAAATAATCTACATCGAATTTCACTATTAGTCTCCGAACAAATCAAATCTATAGCTATAATATATATCCCTTAAATATTAATAACATTTTGGGAATGTAAACAAAAATTCTTGGATTTTGGGCGAATTTGGTATTTTTGGTTTTTAATTCCAAATATTTCATTTTTGGGCGAAATCGTCAATGGAGAAAATATTCTACATCGAATTTCACTATTAGTATCCGAACATATCAAATCTATAGCTATAATATATACCATGAAAATATCAATAAGAATATGGGAATTTAAACAAAAAGTCTTGGATTTTGGGCGAATTTGGTATTTTTGGGATTTCTCCTCAAATTCTTGATTTTTGGGGAAAATTGTCAATGAAGGAAATATTCTACATACAAATTTCACTATAAGTCACCAAACAACCCAAATCTGTAGCTATAATGAATGCCATAAAAATATCGGTAATAATTTGGGTATTCAAATAAAATTTTTTGGAATTTTTTTAAATTGGATATTTTTGGGGTTTTGGTAGTAATTTTTTTGATTTAGGGCAATATTGTTAATGGAGAAAATATTCGTCATAAAATTTCACTATATGGCCCTGAACAAACCAATTCTGTAGCTATAATATATATCATGAAAACATCGGTATAAATTTGGATATTTAAACAAAAATTCCTGGATTTTGGGCAAATTAAGTATTTTTGGATATTTTGTACAAAATTTTTCGATTTAGGGCAATAATGTTAATGCAGGAAATATTCGTCATCAAATTTCACTAAAAGTTTCCAAAGAAACCAAATCGGTAGCTATAATATACATATATTGTGAAAAATTTAAAAACCATTGGGGTATATAAATCAAAATATGTGGATTTTGGGCAAATTTGGTATTTCTCCCAAAATATTAAATTTTTGGAGGAAATTGTCAATGGCAAACATATTCTACATCGAATTTCACTATAAGTCACGGAACAATCCAAATCTGTATCTATAATATATATCCCTTAAATATTAATGACATTTTTGGTATGTAAACAAAAATACTTGAATTTTGGGCGAATTTAGTATTTTTGGATTTTCTCCCAAAATACTTCATTTTTGAGGAAAATTGTCAATGAAGGAAATATTCTACATCGAATTTTACTATGAGTCTCCGAACAAATTAAATCCAAATCTGTAGCTATTATATATATCAAGTAAATATCAGATGCAATTGGGTATAAAAAACAAAAAATGCCGTTTTGGTCGATTTTAATATTTTTGAGATTTTCTCCATAAAAACCTAATTTTTGGGGGTAATTGTCAATGATGAAAATATTCTACATCAAATTTCACTATAAGTCTCCAAATAAACCAAAACTGTAGCTATAAAATATATCAGGAAAATATCGGTAATAATTTTTGACCAAAAGCTATTTTTTGGGAGAATTTTGTAATTGTTGGGATTTTTTCCTTTAATACTTAATTTTTTGGGAAAATTGTCAAAGGAGAAAATAATCTACACCAAATTTTATTATTAGCCTCCAAACAAACCAAAACGGTAGCTATGATATATACATCGATATAATTTTTGGCACATATAGACAAAAAGTTATTTTTTTGGAAATTTTCTTATTTTTGGAATTTTCTCCCAAAATACTTATTTTTTGGAGGAAGATGTCAATGGAGAACATGTTCTACACCATATTTTATTATTAGTCTCCAAACAAACCAAACCGATAGCTATGATATATACCCTGGAAACATCGGTAATATTTTTGGCATATATATAACAAAAAGCTATTTTTTGGGAGAATTCCTAATTTTTGGGATTATCTCTCTAAATACTTAATTTTGGCGAAAATATTCTACATCAAATTTCACTATAAGTCTCCAAACAAAATAAATCTGTAGCTATAATATATATCAAGAAAATATCGGTTGCATATTGGGTATAAAAAACAAAAAATGCATTTTTGGTAAATTTTCACATTTTAGGGATTTTTTCCCAAAATACTTCATTTTTGGGGGATATTTCCAATGACACAAATATTCTACACAAAATTTCACTATAAGTCTCCTAATAAACCAAATCTGTAGCTATAAAATATATCAGGAAAATATCGGCAATAATTTTGGCATATATAGACAAAAAGCTATTTTTTGGGAGAATTTCTAATTTTTGGGATTTTCTCCCTAAAGACTTAATTTTTGGGGAAAATTTTCAATGAAGAACATATTCTACACAAAAATTTACTATAAGTCTCCAAATAAACCAAATCTGTATCTATAATATATATCAAGATTATATTGGATGCAATTGGGGTATATAAACAAAAAAAAAAAAATAATTTTTGGTCGATTTTCACATTTTAGGGTTTTTTTCCCTAAGTACTTCATTTTTGGGCAATACTGTCAATGACTAAAATACTCTACATTAAATTTCACTATAAGTCTCTAAATAACCCAAAGCTGTAGCTCTGATATATGCTACGAAAATATGTGCAACAATTTGGGCTTATGACCAAGAATATATATTTTGGTCGATTTTCAAATTTTTGGAATTTTTCCCCATAATACTTAATTTTGGGGCCATACTTCCAATGACGAAAATATTCTACATTAAATTTCAATCTAAGTCTCCAAACAAACCAAATATGTAGCTGTAATATATATCAATAAAATAGCCTCCACAACTTAACCTTCTCTACATCAAAGTTAACTTTTATTGTTATTATTTTTTTCTTTCAAAATAAATATTAAATTTATTGCAAAATTTTTTTAAAATCAAATTAAAACCTCACATTCTATAACAAATAGAGAGAAAAATACTTAAAAAACATCAACAAAACCATATTAAATTTTTTTTTAATGCAAAAATAGTTAATTGCTTGGAAATTGTTGGCCAATTGCAATATTGGCCACACAAAAACCAAACAAAGAAAAAGACGTTATTTTGTATTTTACCCACTAACACTGAGTCAAGTGGTATTTCGGATTTTCGGTTTTCATATTTTTTTTGCTTGTAATCTGTAATAAAAACAAAATTATAATTTATGCTAATGTATTTAAATATTGTTGCTTGGGCTGCTGCATATTTCTTGTTAAACACTTACGTTTTCTCTTAACCACATTTTTCAAAACTGTTTTACATAAATGCAAAACAACAACAACAAACATATAATTAAATTAAGAAATAAGGCATATCGTTATGATCTTCGTTCATCTTCTCTGTCTGAAACTAAGAGAAGAAATAAAAGTCGTAAAAAAAAATTAAAAACAATAAATTACTCGAACAAATGACCCAATTAAAATCGTTTTTGTTTTTACTGCAAGTCGATGGTTGTTGTAGCTGTTGTAAAGAAATTGAAAAAAATGTTTTTGTTTTTTTTTTTTTTGTACATTATTCCAGATTCGAAAATGAAGACAATTAGTAATAGCATAAATGAAAGTTTTTTTTTTTTTTGAAGTAATTTTTTTTCTAATAATTAATGAGAAAAGTAGCAAAAAATCGATAATAATGTTTGCCATGGAATATCAATGATCGATAACAATGCTTTTTGTGATCAATAACATTGTTTTCTGTAGAATAATTTGTCGATAAAACGTTTTTCTGTAGAAAACTTTATTGATAACACGTTTTTCTATGGAAAAATTTATCGATAACAATGTTTTCTGTGGTCCAACTAATCGATAACAACGTTTCCTAAGGTAAAATAAATCGATAACAATGTTTCTCAAGTTTGAGTAAAAGTTTGTATAAATCAATAACAATGTTTTCCCAGTTAAAATCGATAAAATCGATCAATAACAAGATTTTCTACTATAAAATATGATCGATAGCAGTGATTAATTGAGAAAATATTATCGATAACAATGTTTATAATGATCAATGACATGGTTTTCTGTAGAAAACCGTTTCGATAACACGTTTTTCTGTAAAAAAAATTACCGATAACAATGTTTATAATGATCAATGACATGGTTTTCTGTAGAAAACCTTTTCGATAACACGTTTTTCTGTAAAAAAAATTATCGATAACAATGTTTTCTGTGGTCCAACTAATCGATAACAACGTTTCCTAAAGTAAAATTAATCGATAACAATGTTTTCCAAGTTTAAATTAATCGATAACAAGATTTTCTAATATAAAATATGATCGATAACAATTATTAATTGAAAAAATATTATCGATAGCAATAAAACCTTGCTATCGATAATCAATGATAAAGATTGCTATGGTAAATATTATCGATAACAAGGGTTTATATAGAAAATTCTAACGATAACAAGCTTTTCATTAACATATTTCATCGATAACAAGATTTTCTACCAAAAAACATTTTCGATAACAATAACTTATATAGAACATGTTAGAACATGTTATTCATAACAAGATTTACTATACAAAACATAATTCGATAACAAACATTAGTACTGGAAAAAGTTATCGATAACAATATATTGTATAAAACTAGTTGAGTTCTATAATAAATTGGATATGTTATCGATCGGTTTTCTCGGGTCTCTAGTTTATAATAACACTTCCTTCAGAAAACTTTATCGATAACTGAGTTTTCTATAGAAAACCTAATCGATAATGGGGTTATCTAAACAAAATATAATAATATGATTTTCGGTATAAAATTGAATCGATAACAACGATTTCACGAGGAAACTTTGTCGATAACAAAGTTGTCTTTGGAATACTTTATCGACCATAACGTTTTCTACAAATAACAGAAACGATAACAATGTAGAATATGAGTCGATAACATGTTTTTTACGATACGTAATCGATAACAATGTTTTCTTAACAAAACAT
Organism: Musca vetustissima; assembly: GCF_032173495.1. Classification (NCBI taxonomy): domain Eukaryota; kingdom Metazoa; phylum Arthropoda; class Insecta; order Diptera; family Muscidae; genus Musca; species Musca vetustissima. The sequence continues at coordinate 262,553 of NW_026879776.1, read as the reverse complement.
AATCGATAACAAGGTTTTCAACACAAAACATAATCGATAACAAGTTTTTATTAAGAAAACCTTCTCGATAACAATAATTTTTTAGGAAAACATAATCGATAACAAGGTATTATTTAGAAATCATAATCGATAACAAGTTTTTTATTAAAGAAAACAATGTCGATAACATTGGTAATCGGTTTTCATCAGAAAACATAACCAATAATAATTATTTTTAGAAATATTAACCGATAACTCTCTACAATATTGCATCGATAACAATGTTTTCTATAGAAAATATTACCGTGAACAGTGTTTTCTATATAAAATATAATCGATAACAGTGTTTCTATAGAAAATCTTTATCGATAACAGTGTTTCTATAGAAAATCGCTATCGATAACAATGTTTTCTATAGAAAATCTTTATCGATAACATAGTTTTCTATTGAAAATATTAATCGAGAATCTTTATAGATAATAGTTTTTCTATAGAAAATCTTTATCGATAATACTTTATCGATTACATAGCTTTCTACAGAAAAATATGATTTTCTATAGAAAACCTTATCGATAACATGGTTTCTAGGAAAAACATTATCGATAACATACGTTTTTTTAGGAAAAACATTATATTATTATTACGATAACAATCATTTGTGTAAAAATTCATGTTCGATAACAATATTTCCTATGGAAAATATTTTTTCATTAACAATTATTTCCCTAGAATTCTCTATATTTCGATTCCATTTTCTTCGGGTGTATTACCGATTCTTAAATGCCTGCCCTGACTTGAGCTGAGTTAAGCCCTCAATTTTGTTCTTTCTTAATTAAATAATTGTTCAATCAAGCAGAAATTCGAAACTGCACTCAGAAATTAATTCCAAACAAAAACAAAATTTTGAAATTTACTCTTTACAACAACAACATTATTCACATTACAACAACAACTAAATGACTTAATGGTCTATTAAAGTTATTAAGGGAGACCCTCTTCGTTCTTAGGATTGCCGTTTACAATTCAGTACAACAAGAAAAGTTCGGCTTATAAGTAAACAGTCTTGGCAGCGAGGTGGAGTGAGGTAGGTTGTGGAACGGAGCGGAGCGACAACGACACTAAGAATTGCATAAGAAAACTTATCGTTAGCCATGCGATTGTCATTGTAAATAAGGTCGAACGGAAAAGGAAGTCAAGTCATACTCAAGCAACTAACTAACTTGGCGCTCCGTTCATTTGGCAGCGGGGTGGAGAGGAGATGAGGGGATGGGGGACTGGGTGACCGTTTTTTTGTAAAGTTATGCTTGATTGATTTGTTTGTGTGCCCACCAACCAAAGCTGTTAAGGTTTATTGACAAACTGGAATGTTCGATGTTCGATTTACTTATTTAGGGCTCACCTTCATTGTCGTTTCTGTCCGAAGGAAATCGATATGGGTCAATAATAATTTACTTTTACTTTATTTGTGATTTTGTTTTTACTTTTCATTACATGGCTGGCTGACTAATGGGCAAAAGCTAGGTTGTCGAATAAATAATCGATTAATTGTTATCGTTTTATGTTTCTTCTTCTTCTCTTAGAGATCGTCATAATCCAATTATTTTGTTTTTGCTTTTTCGCCACAACTTTGTAATTAATTAAAAAAGCAAATTGTTGCATTTTAATCTCCACATAAATTTTCATGGTGGTTAATAATGAAGTGCGAAAAGGGTGTGGGTATTTTGGAATGATGGAAATGATATTGAAAAGAAATTTCAGCTAAAAAAATCCACAAAAATATGTAGATATGTTGTTATGGAGTTTGCTATAGAATATACTGTTATCGAATACATTTTCAATTGTAAGTATTGTTATCGAAATATTTTATTCATAACAAGCTTTGTTATCGAACAAATTTTTAATGCGAAAATAATGTTATCGAAGCATTTTCCCAAAGAAAATATTTTCATCGGACACTTTTTTACCAATTTCGAATAATTTTTCTATTGAAAATATTATTATCGATAATGTTTACTGGACAAAATATTATTATCGATAAAGTTTACCATAGAAAATGTTGGTATGTATCAAATTTTCTGTAGAAAATTTTGTTATCGATAAAATTTCTCATCGATAATGTTGTTATCGATAACTATTTTTATAGAAAATGTTGTTATCGATACAATTTCTCGTCGAAAATGTCGTTATCGATAAGATTCTCTATTGAAATTGTTGTTATCGATAAGGGTTTACATCGAAAATGTTGTTATCGATAACTATTATTATAAAAGATGTTGTTATCGATAAATTTGTTCATTGAAAATATTGGAATTGATAATGTTTTATATAGAAAATGTTGTTATCGATAAGATTTTCTTTCGAAATGTTTGTTATCGATAACTATTATTATATAAAATCTTGTTATCGATACAATTTCTCGTCGAAAATGTCGTTATCGATAAGATTCTCTATTGAAATGGTTGTTATCGATAAGGGTTTACATCGAAAATGTTGTTATCTATAACTATTGTTAAAAAAGATGTTGTTATCGATAAATTTATTCATTGAAAATATTGGAATCGATAATGTTTTATATAGAAAATGTTGCTATTGATAAGATTTTTTTCGAAATGTTTGTTATCGATAACTATTGTTATAGAAAATGTTGATATCGATACGATTTTTTGCCGAAAATATAGTTATCGATTAGATTTTATATAGAAAATTTGGTTATCGATAAGATTTTCAATCGAAATTGTTGTTATCGATAAGGGTTTGCATCGAAAATGTTGTTATCGATAACTATTTTTATAGAAACTGTTGTTATCGATAATATTTTATATAGAAAATGTTATTATCGATATAATTTTCTTTTGAAATTCTTGTTATCGATAAGAGATTTCATCAAAACTATTGTTATCGATAGTATTTCATAAATTTAACGATATTATCTATAGGATATTTAATCGAAAATTTTGTAATCGATAATATTTTATATAGAAAATGTCGTTATCGATAAGATTTTCTATAGAAAAGTGTTGTTATCGATAAAGGTTTTCATCGAAAATATTATTATCGATAGTATTCATATATTTAACGTTATTATCGATAAAATTTTTATATGTAAAATGTTGTTATCGATAAAATTTTCTTTCGAAATTTTTGTTATCGATAGCATTTCATATATTTAACGTTATTATCGATAGGATATTTCATCGAAAATGTTGTAATCGATACGATTTTCTATAGAAAATTTTGTTATCGATAAGGGTTTTCATCAAAACTATTGCTATCGATAGTATTTCATAAATTTACCGATATTATCGATAGGATATTTAATCGAAAATGTTATAATCGATAATATTTTATATAGTAAATGTCGTTATGGAGAAGATTATCTATAGAAATTGTTGTTATCGATAAAGATTTTCTTCAAAACTATTGTTATGGATAGTATTTCATATATTTAATGTTATTATCGATAAGGGTGTTTATCAAAAATATTGTTATTTCATCAAAAATATGGTTATCGATCACGTTCTATGGAAAATCTTGTAATCGATAAGATTATCTATAAAAATTGTTGTTATCGATAAGTGTTTTCATAAAAATATTGTTATCGATAGTATTTAATATGTTTAACGCTGTTATCATAAAAATTTTCCATTGAAAATTTTGTTATCGATAAGGGGTTTCATAACAAATATTGTTATCGATAACGTTTTTTCCATCAAAAATATGGTTATCGATAAAGTTGTTCATCAAAACTGTTGTTATCGATCACATTTTCTATGAAAAATATTATTATCGATAAGATTTTTTGTCGAAAATATAGTTATCGATAATATTTTTCATCGAAAATGTTGTTATCGATCATACATTCTATGGAAAATGTTGTTATCGATAACTTTTGTTAAAAAAATTGTTTTTATCGATAAGTTTTTTTGCCGAAAACATACTTATCGATAACATTTTCTTTAAAATATGTTGTTATCGATCTCATTTTCTTTAGAAAATTTTGTTATCGATCACATTTTTTCTCAATAAAGTTGTTATCGATACCTTTTCTTATAGTAAATGTTGTTATCGATCTTTTGTTTTATAGAAAATGTTATTATCGATCGCATTTTCTAAAGAAAACCTTATTATTGTCCACTTTTATTGATTTTTTTAATTGAAAAATCAAATCGATCTCTTTCTCCAAATCATTTTAAACTCGTGTGCATCTTCATTCAAGATTATTTCCAATTATGTTTTGGGGTGCCAACTACTTCGTCAGCAGAAATAACCTCAATCGTTAAAAGAAATGCCTACAAGATGATGGAAATGCTTCGATGATGTTGTGGTGTGGCTGTCTGCCGGCCGAATTGTCTGTCCGTCGTTGGCGTCTGTAAGACAAAATGCACTTGTTTGCCGCTGGCGTTAATGGCCATAACAATGATGTGCAATCATCACGTTTTGTTATTGTTTTTTTTTCTTTTTAGAAAATAATTTCTTCTTGCAATGATTTTTTTTTTTTTTTGAGAAGCTCAAGAGTAACAACTTTCACGCTTTCATTTGGTGTTGTTGTTTTTTTGTGTTTGTTTGTTGGAGTATTTTGTTTTTTGAATTTGTTATTATTATTGCTTCTTTATTATTATTTTTTTTTTTTTTTTTGTTGGCTTGTTTGTTTTGAAAATTGTTCAAAAAGAAATTCAATGAATATGTGGATAATTGCATGCTAGCTGGCTGACAGGTTCGCTGGCAAGCCGCTAGTAGGTTTGTGTGTTAGAAATGTAAAAAATTTTGAAAAAAAATATTGAATTTTTTCGGGAGAAATTATTTTTGTTCTGTATGAAGAAATGAGGTAATCAATTGATGATTATTTTAATTTGAAAAAATTTTCAAAACAAGTTTTGAATATAAACTGTAATTATTGATTAAAATATTGAATTAATTCTTGAATTTTTTTTTTTTTTTTTTTGCAAAAATGGCCCTGACTTCCTTGAAATGCATTTTTTTTGCAAAAAAAAATTAAATGCTAATTCAAATCTTTAATAATAAATTCTTCACATAAATTTGAATAAATTAGCCATTCCATTCATAAACCACCATAACCACAGGCGGCATTTAAATATTTTGTTACCAATTTTTTTTTTTGTTTGTCTTTTTTTTGCCATTCAAAATCATTTAAAATAATTATGTGAAATTATTCTTTCGAGCTCATTGTTCGCAAGTTCCGATACTCTAAGTCACAGCCACAATCCCCAACATGACAGCGACACACAGAGATCGGCATGATATTTTTTTTTTATTTTTTGCAAAACTTTTAATTCATTTCCTTTGGCTTTTGAGTGAAGTCATAACTCACAAAGCCATGACAGACAACGAATAGCAACAACAACAACAACAATTACAACAACGGCGACATCGACGAACAAGTGCTCTGAGATCATTTTTCAAAATTTTGCAATTGCTGCATAATTTAAAAAAAAAAACAAAATCTTAGATTTGACTTTGACGCTAAATTCCTAAAAGTGGAAATATTCATTTAAATGCAGTTTTCAAATTTTCGTTGTTGTTGTTGTTTTTACATTGCAATTTTGACTCATAAGTGGCACAACAACAACTATGGCAATACAAATTATTTACAACAACTACATGGAGAGATGACATACTGCAAGTATGGCAATTAAATAGTTGTGGCAGATGGTGGTGTGGGTGTTTGGAATGGGGTAATCATCGTAGAGAGGCAGTAGATTTAGAATTTGAAAATTCTATTGATAAGATTTTATATTGATATCGATTGAATTTTCTATGGAAAATATAGTTATTTATAACATTTTCTGTAGAAAATATTGTTATCGATAATATTTTCTATAGAAAATATTGTTATCGATACTATTATCTATAGAAAATATTTTCTATAGAAAATATTGTTATCGATAATATTTTCTTTAGAAAATATTGTTATCGATAACATTTTCTTTAGAAAATATTGTTATCGATAACATTTTCGATAGAAAATATTGTTATCGATATCATTTTCTGTAGAAAATATTGTTATCGATCATTCTTGCATTTTCTGTAAAAAATATTGTTATCGATAACATTTTCTATAAAAGATACTATTATCGATAACATTTTCAATAGAAAATTTTGTTATCGACAACATTTTGTATAGGAAATTTTATTATCGATAATATTTTCTTTATAAAATATTGTTATCGATAATATTTTATATAGAAACTATTGTTATCGTTAAATTTTTCTATAGAAAATATAGTTATCGATAACATTTTCTATAGAGTATATTGTTATCGGTGACATTTTCTTTAGAAAGTATTGTTATCGAAAACATTTTCTATTATCGGTAACATTTTCTGCAAAAAATATTGGTATCGATAACATTTTCTGTAGAATATATAGATATTGATCACATTTTCAATGGAAAATACTGTTATCGATAACATTTTCAGTAAAATATACCATTATCGGTAACATTTTCTATAAAAATATTTTTATTGAAAACATTATCCCTAAAAAATATGGATATCGATCAAATTTCCAATTATAAATATTGTTATCGATAAGATTTTCTATAGAAAATTTGGTTATCGGCAATTTTTTTCCAGAAAATATTGTTATCGATAACAATTTCTACAGAAAATATTGTTATCGTTACCATTTTCTTAAGAAAATATATTTATCGATAACATTTTCTATAGAAATTATTGTTACCTATAATATTTTCTCCAGAAAATATTGTTATCGATAACATTTCCTATAAAATATATTATTATAGATATCATTTTCAATGGAAAATATTGTTATCGATAACATTTCTTGTAGTATATATCATTATCGATAACATTTTCTATAAAAAATATTTTTATCGTTAAAATTTCCAATTAAAAATATTGCTATCGATAACATTATCTATAGAAAATATTGATATCGATAACATTTTCTAAAGAATATATCAATATTGATAATATATCGTTAAATTTTTCTATAGAAAATATTGTTATCGAAAACATTTTCAATAGAAAATAACATAGAAAATAACATAACATAGATATCGATAAAATTTCCAATTATAAATATTTTTTCCAGAAAATACAATTTCAACAATTTCTACAGAAAATATTGTTATCGTTACCATTTTCTTAAGAAAGTATATTTATTCTATAGAAATTATTGTTATCGATAATATTTTCTCCAGAAAATATTTTTATCGATAACATTTTCAGTGGAATAGAATATAGAAATTGCTGTTATCGATTACATTTTCTACAAATATATTTGTTATCGATGTATTTTCTATAAAAACTATTGTTATCGATTCTTTTAAAAAACAAAGAACGTTGTTATCGGTATCAGTTTTCTTAAAATAATTTGTTATTCATACCAATTTTCTTAATATATATTGTTATCGATCTTTTTTACGACAGAAATTTTTGTTATCGATATTATTTCTTATAGAAAATGTTGTTATCGTTATCTTATAGAAAATTTTAATATGTTGTTATGGAACACTTTTAATATAGAAAATGTTGTTATCGATAATTATTTCTTCAGAAAATATAGTTATCGATTATATTTTCTACAGAAACAGTTTATATCGGATATTTTTTTTTCTCTTAAAATACGTGTTATCGATAACTAAAATACCAAAAAAACGATTATATTAAAAAAAATTCGATTAATGTTTTTTATAAAAAATTATCGATTATTTTTTGTAAAAAAAATTATCGATTAACTTTTATAAAAATGTTATCGATTATTTTTTATAAAAAATTAATGAAACTTTTTTATAAAAAAAAACAATTATAAAAATATTATCGATTAATTTTTTTGTAAAAAAATATCGATTAATTTTTTATATAAAAAATATCAATTAATTTTTTATAAAATAATTATCAATTAATTTTTTATAAAAAAATATCGATTTATTTTGTTAAAAAATATTGTTTAATTTTGTTAAAAAATGTCGATTAATATTTTTTTTACAAAAAATCGATTAATTTTTTGTATAAAAAAATATCGATTAATATTGTTATAAACAAAATTTCGATTAATTTCTTATATAAAAATATTAAAATCGATAAAAAAAAATGATCAAATAAATTTTTATTCAAACAAATAATTAATTGATTTTTTTTTTCTAATAAAAAATATTGATATATTGTTTATAGAAAAATATCGATTATTTCTTAATAAAAATGTCGACTAGAAACATAGAAAAAAAATTTAAATGATTTTTCTTTAGAACATCGATCGATTACTTTTTAATAGAACAAAATTACATATAATTTTTTTATAAGAAAAAAATTATGGATAATTATTTTTTTCTATAAAAACAACATATTTTTATGAAAAAAATATAATTTTTTTCTAAATTTCAATTCAAATTTCAAATCTTAGGTTCTATTCCCACTCAGTATCCCATTGACAACTATTAACCGATTTTTTTTTATTACAAAGAAAAAGCTTGAGAATATTTTTTTTTTATTTTTTTTCTTCCCCAATTTTTTCGTTGATGAATATTTAAATGAATTTTTTGTCTAGAATTTATTATTGTTGAGCACATTTTTTCTTCTCATTACTATAAATTAAAAGAAAAAAAATAAACGAGAAAAAATGAAACGATTGTTAGCTTAGACTGTCAATTCATATATATAAAATAAATACAAAAAACCTGAGGGTATGTTGTCATCATCAACATTCGCCGTTGCTGCTGCTGCTTCTAAACCCCGTCCGGCTAACATTAGCTTGGCTTAGCTTAAAAGCTAAATCGTTTTTTATATGATAAATAGTTATTTAAACTCTCATTCATTTCGAAAAAAAAAATTTTTTTCGCAATAAATTTGTTACCAAGAGTGAGACAGAAAAAAAAGATATGTATTCAACATGATAATGAACATTCTTGTTCAAATTGTAAGTCCGAGATTTAAAAAGAGATGTTAGTTTTTTTTTTTTTTTTTGCAAAAAAAACATATTTATTTATTTGTTGTTGTGTGTGTCTTTTGATGTCAACATAAATAACTGATGGCCGTATACACACCTTAAAAAATATTTACGTTTTGTATTTAATAGCAAAACCAACAACAATAATAATAATAGCAGAGGTATATTTCAAGCTACGATGATCGTGTGGACAAGTTTTAGGAGGATCGAGAACGTAAACTAATTAACAAAAAAAGATTTTGATTTTTTTGATTTAATCCACGTCTTTGGTGGGTATTTTTAACAAATCCACGCCATTGGTATGTCATAAAAATTTTTTAACAATTTCAATTTATGTTGGGACAAAAAAAAATATTTAAATATTTTTTAAAAATCTACGTCTATGGAAAAATATTTTAAAATATCCTACGCCTATGTGGGATATTGAAAAAATAATTTAAAAAAAAACTACATCTATCAAAATATCAAATTGACCCAATATTTATAAGTTTTTTTAATGACCCGAAAATATACCCACTTTTCCATAATATATGTTAGAGTTGCGGATTTTTGTTCTTCGGAGACTTATAGTGAAATTTGATGTAGAATATCTTCTCTAATGACACCAAGCCCACACAATTGGCTCTTAAGGGACATATTGGCCTCTATTCGGAACATAACAAATATGGCCAACATTATATAAATATGTTATACAGGCAAAATTGATAACCTTGTTTTCATGTTATATATTAGAGCTACCGATTTTTTTTGCTTGGAGACCTATTGTGAAATTTGATATAGATTATATCCTCCATTGAAACTAAGTCCCAATAACAAAGCATTAAGGGTCAAATTAGCCTCTTCTCGAAAAAACATAAGAAATTTTACTAAAATTATAAGGTTAGGTTATAAGGTATTACCCATATATGCAATAATATTTTCCTAACATATATTAAAGCTACCGATTTTTACTGTTCGGAGACTTATAGTGAAATTTGATGTCGAATATTTCCTTCATTGACATTAAGACCCTATAATTGAGTATTGAGGCATAAAATGGTACCTATTCAAAAGTCATACCAAATATGACCAAAAATTTAATTATTTTTATATGCTTCAAAATAATAACGGTATATTAATGCTATATTTTAGAGCTACCGATTTTTGTTGTTCCGGGACTTATAGTGAAATTTGATGTAGAATAATTTCCCCATTAAGACCAAGTCCCTATAATGGAGTATAGAAGGACAAACTGGCTTCTTTTGAAAGGAATACCAACATTTAACAAAAATTAACTATATTTGTATATAACCGATATATTATCGGAATTACCACGATATATATTAGGGCTATAGATTTTTAGTGGTCGGGGGCATTTAGTGGAATTTGATGTAGAATATTTCCTCCATTGACATGAAGTCCCTATAATGGAGTATTGAGGGACAAAATGGTCTCTATTCAAAAGTCATACCAAATATGACCAAAAATGCAACTATTTTTATATATCTCAAAATAATAACGGTATAATCGTGATAAATATTAGAGCTGCAGATTTTTGTTTTTCAGAGACTTATAGTGAAATTTGATGTAGAATATTTTCTCCATAAGGACCAAGCACTTATAATGGAGTATTGAGGGACAAATAAGCCCATATATATAAGTCATACCAAATATGACCAAAAATTCAATTATTTTTAAATATCCCAAAATAATAACGGTATTTTCATGATATATATTAGAACTACAGATTTTTGTTGTTCGGAGACTCATAGTGTAATTTGATGGAGAATATTTTCTTCATTAACACCAAGCCCCTATAAAGGAGTATAGAGGGACTAATAAGCCCATACATAAATGTCATACCAAAAAAGACCAAAAATGCAATTATTTTTATATATTTCAAAATAATAACAGTATAATCATGACAAATATTAGAGCAACAGATTTTTGTTGTTCCGGGGCTTATAGTGAAATTTTGTGTAGAATATTTGTTCCATTAGGACTAAGTTGCTATAATGGAGTATAGAAGGACAAACTGGCTTCTTTTGAAAGAAATACCAACATTTAACAAAAATTAACTATTTTTGTATATAACCGATATATTATCTGAATTACCAAGATATATATTAGAGCTATAGATTTTTAGTGGTCGGGGGCATATAGTGGAATTTTATGTAGAATATTTCCTCCATTGACATCAAGTCCCTATAATGAAGTATTGAGGGACAAAATGGTCTCTATTCAAAAGTCATACCAAATATGACTAAAAATGCAACTATTTTTACATACCTCAAAATAATAACGGTATAATCATGATAGAGATTAGAGCTATAGATTTTTGTTGTTCCGAGACTTATAGTGGAATTTGATGTAGAATATTTCCTTCATTGACATAAAGCCCCTATAATGGAACATAGAGGGACAAAATGGTATCTATTCAAAAGTCATACCAAATATGACCAAAAATTCAGTTATTTTTAAATATCCCAAAATAATAACGGTATAATCGTGATAAATATTAGAGCCACAGATTTTTTTTGTTCGGGAACTTATAGTGAAATTTAATGTAGAATATTTGCTCCATTAGGACGAAGCTTCTATAATGGAGTATAGAGGGACAAACTGGCTTCTTTTGAAAGAAATATCAAAATTGACCAAAAACTAACAATTTTTGTATAAATCCTACATATTATCCGAATTACCAAGGTTTATATTAGAGCTACATATTTTTGTTGTTCCGGGACTTATAGTAAAATTTGATGTAGAATATTTGCTCCATTAAGTCCAAGACCCTATAATGGAGTATAGAGGGACGAAATGGTACCTATTCAAAAGTCATATCAAATATGACCAAAAATTAAATTAATTTTCTATGCTTCAAAATAATAAAGGTATATTCATGTTATATATTAGAGCTAGAGATTTTTATTGTTCGGAGACTTATAGTGAAATTCGATGTAGAATATTTACTCCATTAAGGCCAAGTCCCTATAATGGAGCATAGAGGGACAAATAGGCGCATACGCAAAAGTCATATCAAATATGACCAAAATTGCAACTATTTTTATATATCTCAAAATAATAACGGTATAATCAGGATTAATATTAAAGCTGCAGATTTTTATTGTTCGGAGACTTAGAGTGAATTTTTGTGTAGAACATTTGCTCCATTGACATCAAGACCCTATAATGGAATATTGAGGAACAAATTGGTCTCTATTCAAAAGTCATACCAAATATGACCAAAAATACAACTATTTTTATATATCTCAAAATAATAACGGTATAATCAGGATTAATATTAGAGCTATAGATTTTTGGTGGTCGCGGACTTATAGTGGAATTTGATGTAGAATGTTTTCTCCATTACGACCAATCCCCTATAATTAAGTATAGAGGGAGAAATAAGCCCATATATAAAAGTCATACCAAATGTGACCAAAAATTTAATTACTTTTATATGTCTCAAAATAATTACGGTATGATCGCATTTAATATTAGAGCTACAGATTTTTATAGTTCGGAGACTTATAGTGAAATTTGATGTAGAATATTTCCTCCATTACGGCCAAGCCTCTACAATGGAGTAAAAGGGTCAAAATGGTTGCTATTCAAAAGTCATACCAAATATGATCAAAAATTTTATTATTTATACATATATTAAAATAATAACGGTATATTCATGTTATATATTAGAGCTACATATTTTTGTTGTTCCGAGACTTACACTGGAATTTGATGTAGAATATTTTCTCCATTAAGACCGAGCCTCTATAATGGAGTATATAGCGAGAAAATGGTTCCTATTCAAAAGTAATACCAAATATGACCAAAAATGCAACTACTTTTATATATCTCATAATAATAACGGTATATCCATGATATATATTAGAGCTATAGATTTTTGGTGGTCGGAGACTTATAGTGAAATTTTGTGTAGAATATTTGTTCCATTAAGACCAAGCACTTATAATGGAGTATTGAGGGACAAAAAGGTGCCTATTCAAAAGTCATACCAAATATGACCAAAAATTCAACTATTTTTATATATTTCATAATAATAACGGTATAATTATGACAAAAATTAGAGCTGCAGATTTTTATTGTTCGGAGACTTATAGTGAAATTTAATGTAGAATATTTGCTCCATAAGGACCAAGCCGCTATAATGGAGTATTGAGGGACAAACAGACCCATATTCGAAAGGAATATCAACTTAAACCAATTATGTTATTTGTTTAATGAACCATACATATATATATGTATATATATATATATATAAATTTTTGTATTGTATTTTTTATTTTTTTAATTTAATTTTTTTCAGTTTATTTTTTTAATTAATTTTTATTTCTACACCTAAACGGGTAAATTGCGAATGCAAATACTTGTCGTAATATGCAATTTCATATAATTTGTATGCATAGAATTAAATAGCAAAGTGTCTCTGTGTGGTAGCTTGCAAAAAAAAAAAGATTTCAAGATTTCTTAAAGATTTTTTTTTTTAATTTTTTTTTTCGCCTGCAATCCATTGAGGAGCGGACAGGTTTTATGGCAGGCAGTAATTTTTGCAGACATGTTGTTATTTTTTTTTTTTTTGTTTTGTTTTGCGTCTCTTATTTGGTAGATGTTTTTTAGATATTTTAACAGTAAAATATTGCAAAAATTTGCTGCCACCAACAGGTGGAAACTGGATTTGCTTGTATTGGCAAAACACAAACCATTAAGATAACAATTTTTTTCTTGGTCCACCATTCACATCTTTGCAGCTAGGAGGCCTTAAGAAATATTTTAATAATTTGTATTTTGATTTTTTCTGTTTTTTGTATTGAAGAAAAAATTAATAATAATTGAAAAATTATCAGGAAACAGCTATGACCACATACAGTAAGAGAAAAAATTTAATTGTAATTGAGAAATAGTTGGAGATGGAGAATTTTTTCACGTGATTTCTTATTAGAATATCCACGAAAATCTGTGAACCAGTTTTAATTTGTATATGGCACAGTTATTTATGAAAGAATTTTTTTGTATTTTATAATGAAGATAATAACGATGATGTTGAAGAAGAAGAAGATGCTGCTGCTGCTAATTATTGACCACAGGTGGGTTGTATTGATTAATGGTTGCCAAGCCAAGCCATTAGTTGATAAACCAACAACACATTTTTTTACGTAAAATCTTTATTAAGTCAACATTTTCAAATCGAATGATGGGATTAAATTTGAAAAATTCGATTTTATATTAAAATGGAAATATGGCAAATAAGGAGAAATAGAGAAAGAAATAAAAATTTAATAAAGATGACATAAAAGGGAAGATGAAATCAAAAAAATATTTTTTTTATTTTTTGGAAAAAATTTCAAAGTTGTTAATAATATTTCTTTGATAAATATTAATAATACCTGTTTCTCCTGCAAAGAGACATATAGTGAAATTCGATGGAGAATATTTTCTCCATTAAGACCAATCTCCAAAATTAAAGATTTTTGGGAGAATTTGACACATTTTTGAAATATAGCAAATTTTGAACCAAAAAAACAAAAATTTAGTATATAGTCAAATTTGTAATAATATTTTCCATCATATATGGTAAACCTACAGATTTTTGTTGTTTGGAGACATGGGGTAAAATTTGATGTAGAATATTTCCTTCATTGACATCAAACATCTATAATGGAGTATAGGGTGACAAATTGGTCCCTTTTGAAAGGAATATCAAAATTGACCAAAAATTAACTATTTTTAAATATCATTGATATATTATCGGAATTACTATGACATATATTGGAGCAACAGATTTTCGTTGTTCCGAGACTTATAGTGAAATTTGATATAGAACATTGTCTTCATTAAGACCAAGCCTCTATAATGGAGAATTAAGCGACAAATAGGCCCATATATAAAAGTCATACCAAATATGACCAAAAATTACATGTTCTTTATATGTCTCAAAATAATAACGGTATATTCATGTTATATATTAGAGCTACAGATTTTTGTTCTTCGGAGACTTATACTAAAATTTCATGTAGAATATTTGCTCCATTACGAACAAGCCTCTAAAAAGGAGTATAGAGGGAGAAAATGGCCCCATATTCGAAGAACATACCACATTGAGCCAATATAATACATTTTTCTTAAATAACCCGAAAAAATATACCCTAATTTTTCTCATATATAGTAGAGCTGCAGATTTTTGTTATTCAGAGACTTATAGTGAAATTCTATGTAGAATATTTTCTCTATTTGCATCAAGCTCCTATAATGCAGTATTGAGCGACAATTTGGGACCTATTCGAAAGACATACTAATTTAAGGGAAATTAAGTTATTTTTTGTAGAGCCTAAAATGATAAGCATATTTCCATAATAAATATAAGAGCTGCGGATTTTTGTTATTCCGAGACTTATAGTGAAATTCGATGTAGAATATTTCTTCCATTAAGATCAAGCCTCTATAATGGAGTATAGGGGGAAAAATGATCCCATATTCAAAATTAATACTAAATTGGCTAAAAATTAAATTATTTTTATATATCTTCACATATAAATGGTATTTTCATGACGGATATTAGAGCTACAAATTTTCGTTGTTCGGAGACTTATAGTGAAATTGGATGTAGAATATTATCTCCATTGACATCAAACCCCTATACAGGAGTATAGAGGTACTTATTGGCATCCATTCAAAAGTAATGCCTTAAAATAAGCAAAAAGCTTTATGTTTCACATTGCCTAAAATGATTAGCATATTTCCATTATATATACTTAAGCTACAGATTTTTGTTATTCGGAGACTTATAATGAAATTTTATGTAGATTATTTTCTCCACTAAGACCAAGGCTCTATAATGGAGTATTGAGGGACAAAATGATTCCTATTCAAAATAAATACAAAATTGTCAAAAAATTACTTATTTTTGTACATAGCCAAAACATTATCGGGATTTCCATGGTATATACTGAAGCTATAGATTTTTGTTATTCGGAAACTCATAATGAAATTTGATGTACAATATTTTCTCCATTAACTCCAAGCCCTTATAATGAAGTACAGAGTGTGAAATTGGTCGCCATTCAAAGGGACGTACATAATTGACCATAACTATAATTATTTTTACACAGCCCACAATAATATCTAAAATTTTATGATATATATTAGAGTTACGGATTTTTGTTGTTCGGAGACTAATAGTGAATTTTTATGTAGAATATTTTATTCATCGACCTCAAACCCCTATAGAGGAGTATAGAGGTACCTATTGGCCCCCATTCAAAAATAATGCCTTAAAATGAGCAAAAAAATATTATTTTTCATATTGCTCAAAATGATTAACATATTTCCATTATATATACTAAAGCTACAGATTTTTGTTGTTTGGAGACTTATAGTAAATTTTTATGTAGAATATTTCCTCCATTAAGACCAAGCCTGTATAATGCAATGTCGAGGGTTAAATAGGCCTCAATTCGAAAGGAGTATCAAAATTGACCAATTTTTTTAATATATCTCAATTTTATAACGGTATTTTCATTATATATATATATATATATATATTAGACCTATAGATTTTTCTTGTTAGGAGACTTATAGTGAAAGTTTGTGTAGAATATTTTCTCCAATAACACCAAGCCTCTATAATGGAGTGTTGAGGGACAATGATCCATACTCAAACAAAGTACTAAATTCACAAAAAAATTAACTAATTTTGTACATAGCCATAACATTATAGGGATATCCATGGTGCGTAGTAAATCTACAGATTTTTGTTGTTCGGAGACTTATAGTTAATTCGTATGTAGAATATTTTTTCCATTAAGATCAAGCCCCCACAGTTTAGAATGAAGCGAGAAATTGACCCCTGATCCAAAAACATTTCAACATTTCAAACTGACCAAAAATGTTATAATTTTGTGTACAGCCAAAATACTATCGGGATTTCTATGATATATACCAAAGCTACAGATATTTGTTATTCGGAGACTTATAGTGAAATTTTGTGTAGAATTTTCCCTCCACTAATACCAAGCCCTTATAATGTTGCAATGAGGGTTAAATAGGCCCCAATTCGAAAGGTATATTAAAATTGACCAATTTGTTCATATATCTCAATTTAATAACGGTATTTTCATTACCTATATTTGAGCTATACATTTTTGTTGTTCGGAGACTTATGGTGAATTTTGATGTAGAATATTTTCTTCATTAAGATCAATGTCCTATACTGAAGAATTCGGGGACAAATTGGCCCCTATTCCAAAGACATACAAAAAATTGTCCAAAAATGTTATATTTTTCTATATAGCCAAATTAGATCGAGATTCCGATGATTAATATTAGAGCTACAGATTTTTATTGTTTGGAGACTTCTAGTGAAATTTAATGTAGAATATTTGCTCCATTAACAACAAGCTTCTATAATGCAAATTTAAGGGACAAATTGGGTCTTATTCAAAAGATATACCAAAATTGTCACAAAATAGTTATTTTTAGATATCTCAAAATAATAACGGTATTTTCATGATATATATTAAAGCTATAGTTTTTTATTGTTCGGAGACTAATATTGAAAATTTATGAAGAATATTTTCTCCATTAAGATTAAGTCTCTATAATGAAGTATTGAGGGAAAATTGGCCTATATTCGAACGGAATATCAAAATTAATCGAAATTTTCATATTTTTTCTATACCCCAAAATAATAACGGCATTTCCACGATATTTATTAAAGCTAGCAATTTCTTCTGTTCGAAGACCTATGCTAAAATTTGATGTAGAATATTTTTTCCATTGACATCAAGTTCCTATGATAAAGTATAAAGGGACAGATTGGACCCTTTTGAAGGAAATATCAAAATTGACCAAAATTGTATACATTTTACATAGCCCAAAACATAACCTGAATTTCTGTGATATATCTTAGGTCTTCCGATTTTGGTTGTTCGGAGACATATAGTGAAATTCGATGTAGAATAATACCTCCATTGATACCAAGCCCCTACAATGGAGAATTAAGCGACAAATAGGTCCCTATTTGAAAAAAAAAACTTGCTAAAATCTTATCAAAAATATATTATTTTTATATATTACAAAATAATAACGGTATTTCCATGATATTTATAAGAGCTACCGATTTTTCATGTTCCGAGACATATAGTGAAATTTGGTTTAGAATATTTTCTCCATTGATATCAAGTCCCTACAATGAAGTTTAGAGGTACTAATTCGGCTCTATACAAACGACAATGGAAAAATTTTGAAGGAATTTTGTTTTAAGATTTTTATTTCGAATTTTAGGTTTTTTTTAATATTTATATTTATTAAAATTTATTATTTTTTTAAATTCTTAATTTTCCACTTACCTTTTTTAACAAGTCTCGTAGGAAAAAAATTATATTTTTTCTAAATATATTTTCAATTAATAATCCCAATAGAATGTGATGGCTTTTAATTGTACGTAGAGACACTTGGTTCGTTTTAAACTGTAAGAGATTTAAAAATTAAAGATTTATTTTTTTACACAATAACACAATTTAAAATATTGAAAATTTTATGTATTTTCGAATTCCGTTTTTTAAATAATAAAATTTATTTTTAATTTTTTTTTTTTTGTGTTTTAAGTTATTGGCCCGCCTCCCGATTTATTTTTTATAAATTGTAAAAGGGGACTTTCAAACACGATTTTTGTTAATTAACAAATGTTAAACTATTTTTTTAAGTTTAAACCAAACAAACACATTAATCAATATTTTTGTTTTTTTTCATAAATCTTTTTTTCGATTTATGGGAATATTTGAAAATCTTTCACTTTTTTGTTTCGTTGTTTTTTTTTTCACTCCTCTCAAGAGGCACCAATATGTCGGGGGATAGCCGTTTCAATTAGGGACAAGTTATTTGGAAAACCAAAAAAAAATCCACCAAAAAAATAGAGAAAAAGTGTATTGGTATTTTATCGATTTTCAAACCACAACAACAACGATGCCACGAAAAAAAGTCGAAAAACCGGACTCACTCACGAAAAAAAAGAAAAAAAAACTGCAACTAAAAAATAAAAACAACTACAAAGTTGTATTCCCCAAAAAAATCAAACAAATCGAAATCTTCAAGTTTTGTGGGTTTACAATTTTATTTTACGCTTCTTTTTCCGATATTCAGCGAATGTTCTTCACAGCCGAACACTATACTGACGACAAGTTCTGGTGCAATGCAGTTCACAATATTGAATGCAGTAAATGCAGCTTTTACAACGGCGAAACAGCGAAGCAAGTAACCGAAACGCGCTTAGACAACACCTCTAAAAGTAAAAACAACAACAACTAATACGACAAAAATAACAACAATTTCGAACGTAACTAACTAACGTTTAAGAGCGCATGCGTCTTTGGACTACTCCAAGTGATGTTCGTTGCGTAGCGACAAACGAAGACTAGCACTAGCTTTAAGACATTCACTAAGCCATAGCCGGGACTAAGGTAAAAAAGATAACATGCCAAGCAAGCAGCAATGCAAGTCGTAACGTGCTCTTGGAATTTAGCTTACTCTCTCTCAAGCTTTTGCTTCCAAAAGCTTGAAGAAGATACAACAACAAAACACTGAAAGAAAATAATTAGTTAAAGATTGGAAAAAATAAGGGTAATTTTTTATATGTCGTGTCGGCCCTAAATACTACATTATTGGGGCTTGATGTCAATGGAGGATATATTCTACATTAAATTTTACTATAAGTCTCCGAACAAGAAAAATTTGGAGCTCGTATATATATCATGGAAATAGGGTTATTTGTTCGGAATATATTACCAAAAACACAAATTTAGTAAAATTTATTATTTTTTCGAATAGGAGCCAATTTGTCCCTTAATACTCCATTATAGGGATTTGGTGTTAATGGAGGATATAATCTACATCAAATTTCACTATAAGTCTCCGAACAACAAAAATCGGTAGCTCAAATATTTACCATGGAAATAGGGTTATTTATTCGCGATATATAACCAAATAACACAAATTTGGTCAACTTTAGTATTTTTTCGAATAGGGGCCAATTTGTCCCGTAATACTCTAATATAGGGGTTTGATGTTAATGGAGGAAATATTCTACATCAAATTTCACTATAAGTCTCCGAACATCAAAAGTATGTAGCTCTAATATTTATAATGGAAATAGGGTTATCGATGTGGGATATATAACAAAGAATATAATTATGATCAATTTTGATATTATTTTCGAATAGGGGCCAATTGTGCCCTGAATACTCCATTATAGAGGCTTGGTGTCAATGAAGGACACCAAATATTTACCATGGAAATAGGGTTATTTATTCGCGATATATAACCAAATAACACAAATTTGGTCAACTTTAGTATATTTTCGAATAGGGGCCAATTTGTCCCGTAATACTCTAATATAGGGGTTTGATGTTAATGGAGGAAATATTCTACATCAAATTTCACTATAAGTCTCCGAACATCAAAACTATGTAGCTCTAATATTTATAATGGAAATAGGGTTATCGATGTGGGATATATAACAAAGAATATAATTATGAT
Source organism: Musca vetustissima (assembly GCF_032173495.1). Lineage (NCBI taxonomy): Eukaryota > Metazoa > Arthropoda > Insecta > Diptera > Muscidae > Musca > Musca vetustissima. The sequence goes on along the minus strand of NW_026879776.1, from coordinate 242,117 downwards.
CAATTTTGATATTATTTTCGTATAGGGGCCAATTGTGCCCTGAATACTCCATTATAGGGGCTTGGTGTCAATGAAGGATGTAATCTACATACAATTTCATTATAAGTTTCCGAGCAACAAAATTCTGTAGCTCAAACATATACCATGGAAATAGGGTTATCTTTTGAACTATATACAAAATAATAGAATTTTGATAAATTTTGATATTATTTTCGAATGGAGGTCAATTTGACCCTTAATACCCCATTTTTGGGGCTTAGTACCAATGAAGAATGTAATCTACATGAAATTTGACTATAAGTCTCCGAACAACAAAAATCTGTAGGTCTAATATATACCCTAAAGATAGGGTTTAACATTTTGGAATACATAAAAATATTACGATTATGGTTTATTTGGCATGGTTGCTCAAATAAAGGTTAATATGATTTTCAAATCTGCATTGTAGGGTCTTGGTGTCAATGAAGGATGTAATCTACATCAAATTTCACTATAAGTCTCCGAACAACAAAAATCGATAGCTCAAATATTTACCATGGAAATAGGGTTATCATTTTGACATATATACAAAATAACATAACTTTTGATTAATATTGATATTACTTTCGAATAGAGGCCAATTTCTCTCTTAAGACTCCCTTTTAGGGGCTTGGTGTCAATGGAGGATGTAATCTACATACAATTTCACTATAAGTCTCCGAACAACAAAATTCCATAGCTCTAATATATATCACGAAAATGAGGACATAATTTTAAACTATATACATAATAATATAATTTTGATCCATTTTGATGATACTTTCCAAAAGGGGCCAATTATTCCCTTAATGTCCCATTATAGGAACTTGGTGTTAATGGAGGAAATATTTTACATAAAATTTTACTATAAGTCTCCGAACAACAAAAATATATAGATTTAATATTAATAACGGAAATAGGGCTATCTATGTGAGATACATAACAAAAAAAGTATGATTTTTGACAATTTTGATATTCCTTTCGAATAGAGGCCAATTTGATCCTTAATACTTCATTATAGGGGCTTGGTGTCAATGAATGATGTAATCAACATAACATTTCACTATAAGTCTCCGAACAACAAAATTCTGTAGCTCTAATATATATCATGAAAATGAGGTCGTAACTTTAATCTATATAGAATATACTTAAGTTTATGTCAATTTTTTTATGTTTTTCGAATAGGGTCCAATTTTTCCCTTATTACTCCATTATAGGAACTTGATGTCAATGGAGAAAATATTCTACATCAAATTTCACTATAAGTCTCCAAACAACAAATATCTGTAACTCTAATATATATCAGGAAAATATGATTGCCTATTTGGGCAATATAATCTAACCTTACAATTTTTACCAAAATTGGTCTGCCTTTCAAAAAGAGGCCGATATGTCCCTTAAAACTCCATTATATGGACTTGGTGTCTATGGAGGCAATATTCTACATCGAATTCCACTACTAGTCTCGGAACAACAAAAATCTGTAATTCTAATATTTATCACGAAAATGTAGTTGTTATTTTGGGTTATATGGAAAAATAATATACTTTTGGTCAATTTTATTCTTGCCTTCGAAACGAGGCCATTTTGTCCCTTAAAACTTCATTAAAGGAGCTTGGTGTCAATGAAGAATGTATTCTACATCAAATTCCACTATAAGTCTCCGAACAACAAAAATCGGTAACTCTAAAATATATCAGGAAAATATGATTGCTTATTTGGGAAATAAAACCTAACCTTAAAATTGAGACCAAATTGGTTATGTCTTTCGAGAAGAGGCCAATTTTTCCCTTAATACTTCATTATAGGGACTTTGTGTTAATGGAGGATATAATCTACATCAAATTTCACTATAAGCCTCCGAACAACAAAAATCGATAGCTCTAATATATAACATGAAAATAGGATTATCAATTCTGGCTATATAACATATTCTTATAATGTTGGCCAATTTTGTTATGTCATTCGATTAGAGGCCAATTTGTCCCTTAAAACTCCATTACAGGGACTTGGTGTCAATGGAGGAAATGTTCTACATCATATTTCACTATAAGCCTCCTCCAAACAAAAATCTGTAGCTTCAATATTTTTCATGGAAACGTGGTTATCATTTTCATGTCTTCGACCACAAAATTCCCGTTAATTCCCCATCACATAATTCGATTCGATTTCAGATTTCATTTGAAGCAAACAAATTAGCTGAGGTTTTTTTCCCTACAACAAAATCTGTTTTTCTAAATTTTCAATTTGTTGTTGTTGCCATTTTTTGCTACCGCAAAAAGAATGGCATCAACGCCACTAACCACAACCACCATTGATAACTAACAAAATGTGCAGTAACAAACATGGATGGATGGTATGACAATCACACTTGCCTGGCAAGACGAGGAGCCAAGTAAGTGTCTTCGTCCGCGGCCCACCATGGATATTGACAATGCAGTAAATTACAAACAACTTTGTATTAGTGGGCAATACAATTATTATTTACTTTTTGTTGTTATTTTATTTATTTTTTTCTAGTTGCATTTGAAGTCTTCGATTTCCAAATCACACATACAATTTAAAATTAAACAATAAAAACAAAACAAATAGAAATATTTGAAATTGCAATCAAACGAACAATAATCATCATCATCATTAAGGCAGCCAAGCCAGGCAGGCAGGTTGGCTGGCTGGTACAAATGCTTATTAAAATTTTCCGCATCAAATACTATTGGATACTCAAGTTGTGGTTTCGTTTTTGATAATAAATATTTTTTTAATTTAATTTTATTTATATATACAAAACTTTATATATTATGTTTCAAATTTATTAAGGGGAAATATTTGAAATAAAAAAAAAATATTTCTTCCAACTTCTCCCTTTGTTACACACAATCCTCACCCCAACTCATTATTAATTACCCTTGCGTAGGATTTCAAAACTAACATTACATACAATTTCCTCTCTTTTTTTCAATTTTTGTTTTTCAAATAAATCAATTGATTTGATACACATAAAAAAAGAATTGAAATGTCGATAACTAGAGCTAAATAATATCGATGTTTTTTGTTTATTGACCTACTTACATATTTGTTTATGCGATGAAAAATTATATCACGTATCAGGTGTCAATTTTTAACTGATACTTATATTGGTGTGTGTTTGTGTGTGTGCAACATGAAGCCAAAAATTTGAATGTTGGCAAGAAATAGTTCAATGATCTAAGAATTGATAAATAAATATTAAAAAAAAACAAATGATCAATTTCATATGTCTCTCAAATTGAGACCAATTTGTCCCCAAATACTCCATTATAGGCAATTGGTGGTAATGGAAGAAAAATTCTAATTCAAATTTCAATATAAGTCTCCGAACAACAAAAATCTGTAGCTCTAATATATAATCGGAAATAGGATCATCTTTTGGCCTTTATATCAAAATCCTTTAAATTTTTTTTAATTTTCAATTTTGGTCAATTCTTTTGAAAAATACCCAATATGTCCCCAAATACACCATTATAGAGATTTAGTATCAATGGAAGTTATATTCTACATCAAATTTCATCATGAGTCTCCGAACAACAAAAATCGGTAGATCTAATATATAATCGGAAAATAGGGTCACCACTTTGGCATATATTACAAAATCTTTTAAATATGTTCAGTTTTGGGCAAGTCTTTTGAAAAAGACCCCGTATGTCCCCAAATACTCCATTATATAGACTTGGCATCAATGAAAATTATATTCAGCACCAAATTTTAATATTAGTCTCTGAGCCATAAAAATCTGTAGCTCTCAAATTTAATCGGAAAATAGGGTCATCTTTTTAGCCTATATAATAAAATCTTTTGAATTTTTTGTTCAATTTTGTTAAATCATTTCAAAACTAGCCAATATGCTACCAAATACTTTTTTTAGAGACTTGTTATCAATGGAAGTTATATTCAAAATCAAATTTCAATATAAGTCTGTGAACAACAAAAATATGTACCTCTCAAATTTAATCGGAAAATAGGGTCATCTATTTGGCCTTTATAATAAAATCCTTTGATTTTTTTCAATTTTGGTAAGTCTTCTTAAAAAGAGCCCAAATATCCCCAAATTTTCTTTTATACAGTCTTGATGTAAATGGAAGAAAAATTCTAAATCAAATTTCATTATGAGTCTCCGAACAACAAAAATCTGTAACTCTCAAATTTAATCGGAAAATAGAGTCACCACTTTTGGTCTATGTAACTATGTAACAAAATCCCTTAAATTTGTAAAATTTTGGGTAATTCTTTTGAAAAGGACCCCCATATGTCCCCAAATACTCCATTATATAGACTTGGTATCAATGGAAGTAATATTCTACATCAAATTTCATTATGAGTATCCGAACAACAAAAATCGGTAGCTCTAATATATAATCGGAAAATAGAGCCATCTCTTTGGCCTATATTACGAAATCCTTTAATTTTTTCAATTTGCATAAGTCTTTTAAAAAAGACCCCATATGTCCCCAAATACTCCATTATAGAGACTTGGTATCAATGGTAGTTATATTCCGCATCAAATTTTAATATAAGTTTCAGAACCACAAAAATCTGTAAGTCAAATATTTATTCCTAAAATAGGGTCATCTCTTTCATCTTTATAACAAAATCCTATAATTTGCTCAACTTTGATATGACTCCCGAATAGAGGCGCATTTGTCTCCAAATACTCCATTATATAGACTTGGTGTTAATGGAAGATATATTCTACACCGAAATTAACTAACAGTCTCCGAAAAACGAAAATCGGTAGCTCTAATAAATATTTGGAAAATAAGGATTTCTTTTTGAGCTTTTTTTAAATCATCAAATAAATACGGTTAATTTTGGTATGTTTTACAAATATGGGCCATTTGTCCTTCAATATTCCATTATAGGTGCTTCGTGTCAATGAAGAAAATATTCTACATCAAATTTCACTATAGGTCTCCGCACAACAAAAATTTGTAGCTCTAATATATACCATAAAAATGGTATATTTAGTGTTTAGAAAAAAGGCTTATATGTACTTCAAAAATGAATTGTAGAGACTTATTGTCAATGGAAAAAATATTCTGCGTCGAATTTCACTATAAGTCTCCAAACAACAAAAATATGCAACTCTTATAGAGATCATGAAAATATGGCTAAACATTTTGTAATATATCACAATAATACAATTTTGGTTAAATTGGTATAGTGTTTCGCAAAAAGGTCAATATGTCCCTCAAATCTGCATTATAGGGACTTGATGTCAATGGAGAAAATATTCTACACCAAATTTCACTATAGGTCTCCAAACAACAAAAATCTGCAGCTTTTATATAGATCATGAAAATATGGTTAAACATTTTGTAATATATCACAATAATACAATTTTGGTTAAATTGGTGTAGTGTTTCACAAAAAGGCCAATATGTCCCTCAAATCCACATTGTAGGGACTTGATGTCAATGGAGAAAATATTCTACATCGAATTTCATTATATGTCTCCGAACAACAAAAATCTGTAGCTCTTATATAGACCATAAAAAATGTTTAACCATTTTGTAAAATAATACAACAATACAATTTTGGTTATATTGGTATAGTGTTTCGCAAAATGGCTAATATGTCTCACAAATCTACATTGTAGGGACTTGGTGTCAATGGAGAAAATATTCTACATCGAATTTCACTATAAGTCTCATAACAACAAAAATCTGTAGCTTTTATATAGATCATGAAAATAGGGTTAAAAATTTTGTAATATATCACAATAATACAATTTTGGTTAAATTGATATATTGTTTCGCAAAAAAGACCAATATTTCTCTCAAATCTGCATTGTAGGGACTTGGTGTCAATGGAGAAAATATTCTACATCAAATTTCACTATTAGTCTCCAAAAAACAAAAATCTGTAGCTCTTATATATAAGATGAAAAATGTGCTTACATTTATGGGCTTACTTTTGCCAACAAAATTTAATTATTTTATATCTATATTTTTTAATATTTTATATACTTTATATTATATAATTTAATAAAATTAAAAAAAAACAACAACTAAAAATAACATATTTACAATTCATAAAAAAAACAAAAAATATTAATTCCATAATCTTAAAACTCTAAAATGTTTCCTTCTTTTCTCTCTTAAACCTAATTAAGTTTGCCCTCCAATGCCCCCAACTCCCCACTTAACTGATTTAAGGTTAAAATAACTGCACCCAATAAATGTATGGAACCGGTAACTAAAATATCCAATTTTTGTGTGCCATAAATCGTTCGTATATCTTCAAAACATGACATTACGGTGGTATATGTTTTCGCTTGATGTTGACCATTCCTTTCGGTTTCTGATTCCTGGCAAAGTTCCCGCCAACTGTTCAGGTGTATTTGTGTCCGTTTCAATTGTTCGACATGCGAATGTAAAACCGATTTGGTATCTTGATTTTGTGCCGTCGTTGCAATATTCGGTACAAAACATAACATATCGAAATGACTGTAGTTGTGTAAAATGCTGAGGAGATTTTTCGAATCACGTTCACCGGTGGTGTTGAACAGTAAAATTTTCGGTTTGCGGCTGTTGCGTGTGGTGTGGGCAAACCAATTGCCACAAACTTGCATACTTTCCACAGTGTGGGCACCATCCAAGTGCATGCTGGAGGGGGGAGGGGGAAGAGAAAAAAATTATTTTATTATTTTGTTTGAAATAATTTAAAAATATTTTTTTTACCTGTAATTATAGAACTCCACCACCTGACAACGGCCTGGCCACACACAATTCACCAAACCCTCCAAGGCCTCAGGACTTAGAATTGCCTTATTTACCGCATAATGTTTATAGAAACCATTACGATTTTGCCTTAACCAATCATAGGCCAATTGCAGAGCCAAGGAACCATTTAGCAGGGTAATATTATTAAATCTATTTTTCAATTGTTGATGGTCTTCTCCAAAATACTCTTCAAATTCCGGTACAATATGCAAGGTGGCATTTTTCTCCGATGCCCTTGTCTTAATAACTTCCAAACATTCTGGCTGTCGTACGGAGGTATAAACCTGACAATTCGGCTTTATAATACCAGCCTTTTGCCAGGCAATTTCCTTAAGGGTATTACCCAATAAATTTGTATGCTCCAAACCCAGCGAAGTGATGCCCACAGTTTTGCTATGCGGCACAATATTTGTACAATCCAACTCCCCACCAATGCCCACTTCCAAAATGGCCACATCTACCTTTTCGGCCAAATAGACATGGAAACACAAAATGGTAAGGAATTTAAAATAGGCTGGCATATCCGTTTCATTTTCCTGCTGGGCCTTCAGGCGATTATAGACCGGCCAAAAATAGTGGATAAATTTTTGTTTCGATATGGGTTGACCATTTATGCGTATGCGTTCCGTCAGCGATACCAAATGTGGAGAACTATAAAATCCAGTTTTGACACCATAATGACGTAGTATGGAATCGGCCAGGGCACAGGTTGAACCCTAGAAAAAATAGAAGAGATAAGAAGAAAAATTAATTCCATACCGGTTTTTTGTATATATTAAAAATAAAGGTATGTATATGTATGTGTGTGTGTGTGGTGGTAAATAATCTCCCCACACCAAAAAAAGTTTTCCAAAAATATTCCCATAATTATGATTGGCACTATTTTTGATTAAATCGATAACAAACTAGTATTTATTTATTTTTTCTATTTTGTTGTTGTTGTTGTTTATGTGTGGTCACCCAGGGTTATCGGAGCTCAAATAGATTTTTTTATATGTACATACACCCAAGCAGAAAAAATTGTGTCTATTCCAAAATGCCAATGATCGCATTTCGATGCAATTATTTTGATTTTTTTTTTTTTTTTGCATTGCAGGGTGATAAGAAAATTGGAGAAGGAGGAGGAGGGACTTTATTTTTGGGGGGAAGAGAGAAGGAAGACTTCATAAACAATGTTGCAGAGGCGAGCTGAAGGCCATTAAGAATATTCTTAGAAATCCACGCCTTTGGTGGGTCGTAGAAAAAAGCTGAAGGGAGTCTTTATAGACGAGCTAAAGGGAGTCTTTCATAGACGAGCTAAAGGGAGTCTTTCATAGACGAGCTGAAGGGAGTCTTTCATAGACGAGCTGAAGGGAGTCTTTCATAGACGAGCTGAAGGGAGTCTTTCATAGACGAGCTGAAGGGAGTCTTTCATAGACGAGCTGAAGGGAGTCTTTCATAGACGAGCTGAAGGGAGTCTTTCATAGACGAGCTGAAGGGAGTCTTTCATAGACGAGCTGAAGGGAGTCTTTCATAGACGAGCTGAAGGGAGTCTTTCATAGACGAGCTGAAGGGAGTCTTTCATAGACGAGCTGAAGGGAGTCTTTCATAGACGAGCTGAAGGGAGTCTTTCATAGACGAGCTGAAGGGAGTCTTTCATAGACTAGCTGAAGGGAGTCTTTCATAGACGAGCTGAAGGGAGTCTTTCATAGACGAGCTGAAGGGTGTCTTTCATAGACAAGCTGAAAGGGAGTCTTTATAGCCACTGCACGCATGATAGGGATTCGGTCGATCGAAAGTTCCCTAGAGGTCTTTTGGGGATAATCGCCTTTATGCATCCTCACAGCTTTAGGTATTTCTCGAACTGAAGGGAACCTTTTATAGACGTGTTCAAGAGAATCTTAAATCGACAATCTGTATGAAGTCTTTCACAGACGAGCTGACGGAAATCGTTCATAGACTATCTGGAGGCTAGTAGTTATTTTGTAGACGTTCTGGAGGCTTGTAAATCTTATAGAGACTAGCTGAAGGCCAGTAGAAGTTTTATAGTCGATCTGAGGCAAATCTTTTAGAAATGAGCTTAAGGGAACCTTTTACCGACGGTCTGGATACCAGTTGGGCATTTATAGACGAGCTGGAAGCTAAAGGGAGTCTTTCATCAATGTGTTGCAGAGCTTAAGTTCCGTGAGCCCTTTAGAGATTTCCGAATTTATAAATTTTTCTCCTTCTTCACCCACATATTTTTGATTTTGCACCTTTGCACTATTTAGTTTTAAATCTCCTTCAGCAAATACTAATATTGGATCATTACGCCTTATCATTATAATACCAGCAAATTCTGAGGTAAACAAACATTTCCCCTGAAAAAGTAATGAAATAAAATATTCTGCGGAAATAGCAGCAGACTGTGTGAATCACTTTTGTGTGCTTTTTGTAATAGATGTGGATTTTTTGTCTCTCAACCGGACATTACACGATCTACAACTAATTAATTAATGACTGACTGAAAGACAGAAATTCCAAATAACTTGAAATCCAACACCAGCACCTACCTTTCCCTTGGTTCCCGCCACATGTATAATCGATAAGGCCTTCAAATCGTCCAATGTCAAACCACTACGCAGCAGATATTTTTCCGTTTCTTGTAAAGAATTTAAACGACGACGTTGATGCAATGATGAGCGCAATGCCTCGGCATTCGATTGCAGGAGATTCAAAGCTTTGACAGCTTCCTAAAGAAAATTTTGGTAAAAGAAAAAGTTTTTTTTTAATTACAAAAATAAAAAAACAAATTTCAGTACCATCACCTACCTCATAATCCAAATTAACATCATGATGTTCCTGCTGCTGCTGTGTGGTGGTCTCTTCTGCAGCATTTTTACTGCCCCCATGATGATCGTTCAAAGTCAACAATAGTTTACCATTGCTATCATCATTTGTTTTACCGCACACACCATTTGTTGTTATTAAGTGCCTTGTTGTTGTTTTCTTATCTAAATCCATGCTACTGCCAGGTGAAATGAATTTTTTGTCATGTGTTTGGAACACATATTCCTCGAAAGACTGCAACATTTTACCGCCACCGCTTTTGTTGTTAGTCTGATGACCGATAGGCAACCTTGGTTTGGTGGTCTCCCTTTGACATTGATGTTTATTATGTTTTATTTGGCTGCCAGTACTATTACTAGTCGATGCCGATGATCTCTGACCGCCAGCCTCAGGTCCAAACAAGCACGCCAGCACACGAGTTCTAATAATGAATGACTGTCGACGACGCCACAACAACATTTCGATGGCGCTGTTTTGAATGGGCGCTATATGAAGATTTGTGTTATGCGGTAGGGAGAGAGAGAGAAATCTAATGTGGGGAAACCAAAGAGAGAAGAGAGAGAGCATAAATATTAACCCAGCAAAATTAAATAAATAAATTTCACAGGCGAACCAAAGGGAGTCTTTATAGAAGATCTAATTGGAACTTTTAAAGAGGAACTCAGAGAGGTTTTTATGGAAGGAAGTCTTAATGGGCGATATTAAAATATTTTTTTTTTATAGAAGTTGAAGGGAGATTTCAGTTGAAGGGAGGCTTTATAAACAAACATAATGGAGTCTGTCATAGACCAGCCGAAGGAAGTCTTTATAGGATGGGAGCATGTTTTGACGAGCTGAAGGGAGTCTTTATAGACCAACTGAAAGGAGTCATTCAAAGACGAGCGGATGGGCGTCTCTATAGACGAGCTGAATGGAAGTCTTTCATAGAGGAGATGAAGGGAGTCTTTCATAGACGAGTTCGTCTTTATACACGAGCGGATGGGACGAGTGGATGGGGGTCTTTCATAGACGAGCTAAAGGGAGTCTTTATAGACGAGCTTTTTTTTATAGAAGTTGAAGGGAGATTTCAGTTGAAGGGAGGCTTTATAAACAAACATAATGGAGTCTGTCATAGACCAGCCGAAGGAAGTCTTTATAGGATGGGAGCATGTTTTGACGAGCTGAAGGGAGTCTTTATAGACCAACTGAAAGGAATCTTCCAAAAACGAGCGGATGGGAATCTCTATAGACGAGCTGAATGGAAGTCTTTCATAAAGGAGATGAAGGGAGTCTTTCATAGACGAGTTCGTCTTTATACACGAGCGGATGGGACGAGTGGATGGGGGTCTTTCATAGACGAGCTAAAGGGAGTCTTTATAGACGAGCTAAAGGGAGTCTTTATAAACGAGCTAAAGGGAGTCTTTATAAACGAGCTAAAGGGAGTCTTTATAGACGAGCTAAAGGGAGTCTTTATAGACGAGCTAAAGGGAGTCTTTATAGACGAGTTAAAGGGAGTCTTTATAGACGAGCTAAAGGGAGTCTTTATAGACGAGCTAAAGGGAGTCTTTATAGACGAGCTAAAGAGAGTCTTTATAGACGAGCTAAAGGGAGTCTTTATAGACGAGCTGAAGGGAGTCTTTATTGACGTGCTGAAGGGAGTCTTTCATAGACCAACTGTCTGTCATAGACCAGCCGAAGGGAGTCTTTATAAGATGGGAGTATTTTTTGACGAGCTGAAGGGAGTCTTTATAGACGAGCGGATGGGAGTCTTTATAGACCATCTGAAAGAAGTTTTTATAGACAAGCTGAAGGGAATCTTTCATAGTCGAGCTGAAGGGAGCCTTTAGACGAGCTGGTGGGAGTCTTTCATAGAGGAGCTGAAGGGAGTCTTTACATACGAGCTAAAATGAGTATTTGTATATGAACTGAAGGGAGTCCTAATAGAAGAGCTGCAGGTAGTCTTATAGACGAAATAAAGGGGGTATTTCATTGAGCAGCTGAAGGGGGTCTTTCATAGTGGAGCTGATGGGAGTCTTTCATAGACGTGATGAATGGAGGCTTTTAAAGACGAGAAGAAGGAATACCGGACGACGTGTCTTTTACGGCAGTCTTTCAAACCCGATCAGAGGATAATTTATAAACTAGCTGATGAAAGTATTTCATTGACCAGCAGAAGTGAGTATTTCATAGAAGAACGTTGGAGAGTATTTATAGAGTTTATGGGAATATTTATGGATCTTATAGGTGATCTGAGTCTTTCAAAAAGTTCGATTTTCGTATTCCCAATGACAGCTATCCCACTATCTTTATTGGCTACTAACGTAACATGCGAGAAGCTATGCAAAGGTTTCTTAGCGGCCGGTTGCTGTTCTTCTGTCGATCTCATCCTCAGGCGTTGTGGAGGATTGGATCTTGTTCGAAACAGCTACCACGTTAGTCTTTCTGTGCCTGAGCTGAAGGCAGACATTTACAGATGACCTAAGATAGTCTTATTGGATGGCAATCCTTCGTACACGAACAGAGGATTATTTATGGACCAGCTGATGAGAGTCTTCCCAAAGGTCCGACTTTCCTATTCCTTGCCATAATTTTTCTTGTCGATTTTCTTATAATTCGACTGCATGAGTTCCTATAGGGTATAAAATTTGTTGAGAAAAAAATTTTAACAAAAATTGGATTTTTTTAAGGTTTTAACATTGTTTGTGAACTGAATTAATTCTAATTAGACAATGAGGACATATTATAATAAATATTTTATAATACTATGTCCTCATGCCATTTAAAAAAGATTATAAATTTACATGACATAACCTCAAAATCGAAAAATTTGTTTTTAAGTTTTTAACATTGTTTGTGAACTTATTTGACTATGTGAATTACAGTATTTGAATGTGGATGGCAATATTTTATATTAATATGTCCACATGTTCTTCAAAAAATATATACAAATTTTATGTATAAATACAAAAAAAAATACTGATTGGCAACCCTATATATTTCCAGTAATTTTTTTAATCGGGCCCCATAGCCTACAAAGATTTAAAAATTCATTTAATCCTTTAAATTAATTAATTTCACTGTTTAAATCTGCAATTTTTTTTAAATTACATATTGGCAACCCTACATATCGATGGCAATATTTGTTACTAATATGTCCACAGGTTGTTCAAAAAATATGTAAAAATTTTATTTGTAAATACAAAAAAAAACAAATAATTTAGGAAATTTTGTATTTAAAAAAATTACTCATTGGCAACCCTATATATTTCCAGTAATTTATTTAATACGTCCCCCACATCCTACAAAGATTGAAAAATTGATTTAATCCATTAAAATTCATTATTTATTCATTAATTTCATTATTCAAATTAATTTAGGGATTTTTTTATTAAAAAATACTCATTGGTAACCCTAGATATTTCCAGTATATTTTTTTTAATATACAAAGATTTAAAAATTCATTTAATCCATTTAAAATGCATTATTTATTCATTTAATTGTATTATTTAAATCTGTATACAAAATCACATAGTGTAAATACCCCTTAATGTTATGGACAAACTCTCGCTCTCTCATGCCATATGGTCGAGCTGTCATTTGTTGCTTTGCACGTGCATGAACATGTATTTTTCTCTTTAGTTTGTTGTGGTTTGTTTTTCGCGTAGTATTTTTAAGTAGTTTAACTAACAAAAATAATTAATTGGAAGCCAAAATATTGAATTAATTGGAAATTTGGAATAATAAAAAAGGTAATCAATTGTTTTCCCGCATTAATTAATGATGAGAGAACAAGTGGGAGGGAAAGAGCACGAATGCAAATAAAATAATTGAAATATACAGAAATTTATGAATGGGAAATAAAAAATACGGAATTTCGAATCAATATTGAATATATTGAATTATGTGTGTTTTTGTATGTGTTGTTTATTGGCCAGGCAAATGTGGGTCAATCAATAAGGACCCCATTAAAAATGTTCTTCTGTATAATACTTACAAATATATTAGTCTTTTTGTGCCACTCAATCACTCACATTGGTAAATTGGTTTCAATATTTTATTTATAAATTAAAAATTTACCTTTTTTTAAATATTCACTTGTAGTCTTGCGGCTACATGAAGTTACATGAATCGGAATCTGAAAAATACACTTGTTTTTTGTTCTTTAACACTTCTTGGCCAAAATCAGCTGTTTTTTTGTGTATTGACTGACGGTATACGACACGCAATATGGCTAACTGACCTTACACAACGGTCATTCGATTAGCAACAGAACAAAGTATTCAAAAATATATTTTTAAACAAAAATCTTTTTTTTCTATTTCAGAATCAACATAATTTGGTGAACTTTACAACGAATCCAATTTCCACACAACTTGTTTTCCAAAACTGTCACCATCAACCCAAATCACGTTTTAAACTGATTACATTTGTATTGTAGACCCCATAGGCTGGGCTTAATTAAAAAAAGTCTAGTCGAACTGATAAGAGATCATAAAAATCTATTACTTTGTTTCAAAGATGAAACGTTCATGTTCCACTTCAGCTAATTCGGACGAGATAATTGTTGTTAAAAAATCACATAATAATGCTGAAGCGAATCATATTGATTTGAGAATTAAAAACGATACGGAAAGTGAGACAAGTGAAGATGAGGATGGCGATGACGAGGAGGATGAAAAGGCCCAAGGAAGGTAAGTTAAATAAATATTTATTATAACATTGCTAATAAAATTATTTATAGTGGGAAAAAAACATAACCTCAAAATGTGATTAATTTTGAAGTTTGTAGGCAAATTTATCAAGCGATTTCGATCTAATTTGGCAGTATGAGTTCTTAGAGTTCAAGGAATCTTTTGACAAAAAATTTTATACATAGGTCCACGTTTAAATATAGCTCCCACACAAATGTAACCCAGTATTTTTAAAATTTGTTAATTTCAACGGAATTTTCCAATGGATTTTGTTCATATTTTGTACAATGGTTATTCAATTGATTTTTGGTGTAGCTCCCACACAAATGGTAGAATGGTTATTCAATTGATTACCCAACTTGTCACAAAAAAATTAAGAAAATTGGACTACTTTTTCATGTAGCTCCCTTGTAACATAACCTCAAAATTAAACGAATTTCAAAGTTTTCAGCCGATTTTGTTCTATTTTGGCTATGTGAGCTCTTAGAGGCTACAGAAACTTTTCACAAAAAATTATCTACATAGGTCGATGTTTTGGTATAGTTCCCACACAAATGTACCCCAGTATTTTTCAAAATTTATGAATTTTCACAGAATTTCCCAATGGATTTTTATCATATTTTGTAGAATGGTTATTCAATTGATTACCCAACTTGTCACAAAAAATGAAGAAAATTGGACTAGTTTTTCATGTAGCTCCTTTGTAACATAACCTCAAAATCGAAGGAATTTAAAAGTTTTCAACCAAAATTCTCAACCGATTTTGTTCTCATTTGGCTATATGAATTCTTAGGGGTTAGGCAAACTTTTGACAAAAAATTATCTATATAGGTCCACGTTTTGGTATAGCTCCCACACAAATTTAACCCAGTATTTTTCAAATTTTATGACTTTTTATAGAATTTTGCAATAGATTTAGTTCAAATTTAGTAGATTTATTACTTATTAGATATGGCAACTTATAACCAAAAATTGGAAACATTGGATCAGTTTTTAAATTTGACCCACTTATAACCTAACCTCAAAAAATGGTATATTTAAATGGATTCTTAGTTTTTCTAGATTTTTTTTAAATTATATTTTTTCATTTCATTTTTTTTCAGCTCCTCCTCTGCAAATTTCCCCGCTCGTCTGGGCAAATGTGAAGTATGTGCCGCCCAAGAAGCCCGCTATACCTGCCCCAAATGTGAAGTGAAAACCTGCTGTCTGAACTGTGTACGCATACACAAAAAAGAACTTGACTGTGATGGTATACGAGATCGCACGAAATTTATACCGCTCAAAGAAATGACGAAAATGGATTTTATGAGTGATTATTATTTCCTGGAAGAATGTACACGTTATGTAGAGGATCGTAAGGGTGATCGTGTTAAACGTTTTACTCGATACAATACAGAATTGCCAGTTCATTTATATCGTTTACGGCAGGCGGCGAAGGAACGAAAATGTACCCTTAAGATTTTGGTACAGAATTTTGCACGCCACAAAGAGAATACAACCTATTACGATTGGAAGACAAAACAGATATGGTGGCGCGTCAAATGGATATTTGTCAATGCGGGAAATTTGTGTTATGTCGATGAAAAATGTCTGGAGGATGAGTATTTAAGGGATTTACTCAAGAAATATGTGGATAAGGATTGTGTGGAGCCGCCGGTGGCTGAGAAAAAGAAATTGGAATTTTATCAAAGTAAAGGCGTGCAGGGATTGAAGGTAAACTGACATGACTTTTTTTTTAAATAAAATAAACATTAATTCCTATTTTTCTTTTTTGGTAGGTTATGTTGAAATCGGAAGGCATTAAGGGCTGTAAAAATCGTTTTTACCTCCTGGATGTAAATAAAACCCTGAAAAATAATCTTAAAAATAAAACCCTGGTCGAATATCCATTTATTTATGTTAGCTATGAGGATGATCCATGTGGTTTTGATATTATTGATTCGGGTAAATCTCCTCCTTACAAATTCCCTACTTTTTCCCAATAAATAATTATTTTTCATTTCTTGTAGATGAAGATGTGGAATGTGAAACAAAGAAACATCAAGACCTGCTGGAAAAATATCGCAAGGAAGCGCTGGAAAAACAAAAACGCCAACAAGCAGCTGGCTCTGATGAAGACGACGAAGAGGAAGCTGCCAATAATTTGGAAACTTTGGAAAAATTACAAGCCGAAAATAGACGCAAAGAACGTCAACGCAAGCGTGAAGAATATGAAAAACAACAGAGCCGTAATTTCCTCTTTACCGATGAACAATTAATGGAGGCTTTATCCTCATCCACCGAAGATGATGACGAGGATGAAGAGAAAAGCTAAAAATTTAATTTAAATCGAATTTTATATATAAGTCCCATATATTATAACCTCAAAATGTTATAAATTTTTAAGTTTTGTACAAAATTTATCAAACAATATCTTTTGAATTTGGTAGTATGGCTTATTAGAGGGTAAGGAGTTTCCTGACAAAATTGTGTGTATATAGGTCCACTTTTTGGTATAGCTCCCACACAAATGTACCCCAGTATTTTTGAATTTTTGAAAATTTCAATAGAATTTTCCAATGGATGTTCTTCATATTTGGTAAATTTATTACTCCATAGATGACCTAACTTGTCACTAAAAATTAGGCATAATGGACCTATTTTTCATATAGCACCTTGTAACATAACCTCAAAATGTCACGAATTTAAGGTGGTTTAATCAAATTTCTCCAACGATTTCGTTCCAATTTGGCAGTATAGGTTCTTGATGGACAAGGAATCTTGTAACAAAAAATTGTCTACATAGGTCCATGTTTGGGTATAGCTACCACATAAATGTATCCCAGTATTTTTTAATTTTTAACAATTTCAACAGAATTTTGCAATAGATTTTGTTCATATTTGGTCAATTTATTACTCCATAGATGACCTAACTTGTCACCAAAAAATAGCCATAATGAACCTCTTTTTCATTTAGCTTCCATGTAACATAACCTCAAAATTTCAAAAATTTAAGGGATTTTAATCAAATTTGTCAAACGATTACGCTAAAATTTGGCAGTATGGATAATTAGAGGGCAAGGAAGCTTGTTACAAAAAATTTTCTATATAGGTCGATGTTTTGGTATAGCTCCCACACATGCGCACCAGTATTTTACAATTTTTGAAAATTTGAACAGAATTTGTCAAGCGATTTTCTTCATATTTGGTAAATATATTGATGGACCAAAAATTAGCAATATTGTGACAAAAAAAAATGTAAGTTTTAATTAAATATATCAACCGATTTCGTTCTAATTTGGCAGTATGGATAATTAGAGGACAAGGAAGCTTGTGACAAAAAATTGTCTACATAGATCCATATTTGGGTATAGCTACCACACAAATGCACCCCAGTATTTTTTAATTTTTGAAAATTTCAACAGAATTTTCGAAGAGATTTCGTTGATATTTGGTAAATTAGTTACTCATTAGATGTCACAACTTGTGACAAAAAATTGGCAATATCGGTTATTTTTTTAATATACCTCCCATGTAACATAACCTCAAAATCATACAATTTTTAAATTTTATAACCAAATTTGTGAACCGATTTCGTTCTAATTTGGCCAAATGGGTTCCCAGAGGATAAGAAATCGTGTGACAAAAATTTCACTACCTAGGTCCATGTTTTGGTATAGCTCCCACACAAATGTAACCCAGTATTTTTCAATTTTTGTAAATTTAAACAGAAATTTCCAAAGGATTTTCTTTATTTTTGGCAGATTGATTACTCATGAGATGAGTAACCTTGTGTACAAAAACTGGAAACATTGAATCATTTCATTTCATTATCCCCCAAATATTTCCGAAAGTAAAAAAATCGCATAGACTAAGTCATCCTTAATATGGCTGGTGTGCATGTGTGTGACAAAACAGCTGTTTGTTGATGTTTTCATTTCGCATAGAGTTGCCGTGTTTTGTTTTAACAAAACTTAAAAAGCCCAAGAGAATATCCCAGTATTTTTAAGTAATTTAGAATGTTTACAAAAAATAAATATTTCGTGTAATTGTTGTATTTATTTTTTTCTCTCTTCTTTCTTTTTCATCTTCTTTATTATTTCGCCTATTTTATTTATTTATTTTTTTAATTTAAATTATGTCTTATGTTTTTTTTTTCTCATTTATATAAAAAATAAAGTTTTCTTTTAACCAACACACAGAAAGAAATATTTATATATATATAAAAAAAGGAAAACAAACAATACAAAAAAGAAACATATATAATAAAGGCTAGTGGAAAATGTGATAAGTTTTCTGTTTTGCTACACAAAAAATTGAAACCTTCCGAAATTTTAAAAACTCCATAAAAATTTATGAAATAAAAAAATAATTTCATTAATTTTTATGAAATTCCTGCTCAAAGGTTACATTTTTTGCACAGCGAGGATTTTCATTAGAAATAAATTAATAAGTGCGGGGGATTCGTTACATTCCAGTTGTTGTGGTTGTTATCTTTACACTAAATATACATATATATTGGTGTTATGTATGTATATAAATATAATTTTTTTAAATAGTTGATATCTATTGCCTTGGCTGATCTCCATTTTTTGTCGTTCTGCTCTTAATATTACAAAACCCAAAAGTATAAAATAAAAACTATAACAACAATACCGGCCGCAGCAGCTTTAACATACATCGATTTACGATTTAGATAGGTGGCATCTTTCTTATATTTTTGGGACATCATGGAAAGATTTTGAGTTTTTGTATCAAGTTCTGAAAAAAGAAATAAAAATAATTAAATTTAAAAATTAAATTCAGATAGGAAAAAAATCGAGGTGTACCTGATAAAACTGTACCGCGTTGTAGGACATCGTCGATGTTTTGAACCTGAAAAAATAAATAAATCGGTAAGTAATGACATTATAGAAGTTTAAACGTTTCTGTGAAATATTTGAAATATTTCACAAAAATATGGGGTTTTTCTCTATAGAAAAAAATGTTTTCTTAATTTTCTTTCTTCATAGAAAAAATGTATCGATTTTTTCTATAGACAATATAGAACATAAAATAATTTTCTGTATGAAAAATAATCGATAATTACATGTTGTAAAAGTAATCGATAACAATTTTTCTAAAACAAATACTTATCGATAATAACTTTTTTACAACAAGAAAAAATCGACAACAAATTTTTCGATAAAAAATTATTAATAACAAAATTTTCTTAAAGAAAAATTACCGATAGCAACATTTAACTAAAACGAAAAAACGAAGCATAACAATTGTTTTATATTAAAAAACTATCGATAACATCATTTATTTCATGAAAAATTATCGATAACAACTCTTCCATAAAGAAAAGCTGGAAACAAAAATGTTTCCATGAAGAAAAGATGCCGATAACAACATATTTCTTGTGAAAATTTATCGATAACAAAATTTATATAAAGAATATTTATCTGTAACCACTTTTCGATAACAAAGAATTATCAATAACACGTTTTCTATGAAAAAAAAAATCTGTGGATAAAAATTCTTCGAGGTAAAAATTTTGCCGATAACAACATTTTCATAACGATAACTTATCGATAAAAACCTGTATATAATCAGAAATTTTCGATAACAAATGTTCTATGACAAAAAAGTTGCCGATTATAACTTTTCTATGGCGAACAGCTGTCGATAACATACTTTCTATGACGAATAGCTAACGATAACAACTTGTCTATAAGGAATATTTATCGATAACAACTTTTTCATAAAGAATAATTGAAGATGTCAACATTTCTATTATGAAAAATTATCGATAACATGTTTTCCATCAAGAAAATCTGTCGATAACAACATTTCTATAATGAAAAGTTATCGGTAACAATTTCCCTATTATGAGAAATTATCGATAACAAGTTTTATATAAGAAAAATTGTCGATAATGAAAATTATATAAAGATATGTTATCGATAACAACTTTTTTATAGAGAAAAATTTACTTTTTTGACATTAAATTATCGATAACAATTTTTCTGTATAGAATAATTATCGAAAACATTTTTTTCTACAAAGAAAAATTATCGAAAACAATTTTTCTGTATAGAAAAATGATCGATAACAAATTTTCTGTATAGAAAAATGATCGATAACAATTTTTCTGTATAGAAAAATGATCGATAAAAAATTTTCTGTATAGAAACATTATCGATAACAATTTTTCTGTATAAAAAAATTATCGATTACAAATTTTTTTGTATGGAATAATTATCGATAACAATTTTCCTGTATAGAAAAATTATCGATAACATTTTTACTGTAAAGAAAAATTATTGATAAAAAATTTTTTTGTGTAGAAGGATTATCGATAACAATTTTTCTGTATAGAAATTTTTCAATTTTTTTTTTAATTATTGATTTTTCTGTTTTTCTGAAATTTTCTAAGAAAAATGTGTCGAATTTAAAAAAAAAAATTGTCGGTTATTTTCTCGATAGAAAAAAACAAGGATTATTTCACAATACAAACGAATTTCGATTTTTTTTTCTATATAAAAAATTATGGATTTTTTTCTTTATAGAAAAAATTATCGATTTTTTTCTCTATAGAAAAAATTATCAATTTTTCTCTATTGAAAAATTATTGATTTTTCTCTATAGAAAAAATTTTCGATTTTTTCTCTATAGAAAAAAATTGTCGACTCATCGATTTTTCATATAGAAAAATTATCAATTTTTGTATAAAAAATTATCGATTTTTTATATAAAAAAATTATAAATTTTTCCTGTATAAAAATATCGATTTTTTGATATAAAAAATTATCGATTTTTTTAAATGTTTCCCAATTTTTGTTACTCTCCCAACTCACCATTATCCTCTGGACATCCTGCAATTGTGTATTAATTGTATTTATATTACGTCTACGATCGGTCAATTGTTTCTTTGCCTTCTGTATATAAACATCGAATTCGATAAAGGCATAGGGTCTTGTCACTGAATTTACTTTTCGGCCATAGTTTGCATGAAATTCTTGGGCCAAATCTTCTAGGTAATTAAACGCCAAACGCTTTGAATACATTTTATCCACCATTACCAAATAGCAGACATCATTTTCTATTAAATAGCTGAAATAAAGCGGGGGAAAATCAAATCATTGTTGGATAACTGAGAAATTGAATATTTAATTCGACTCACTGAAATAAATATGGACCGGTTTCTATGCTACATCTGCTGGGTGAGTGTGAGCCCAATTTGCGGAATAACATTTTGGCTTGATTTTGATACTCCATAATGCTGCGACCAGTCTAATCAGAGGGGGAAATAAAAAACAAGGAATCGAAATTAATTACAAACTAATTTTTGGAATACTTTCTCTCTTCTGGTGACATTACCTGTTCATCATCTTGCATGGTACCCACTAATGGAAGACCATCTATGACACGGGCTATCATCGTTAGCAAAGCCATTGTTTATGTCCTTTTATTATTATGCCTCCTCTTCAGCTGCTGTGTTTTCAATCACTGATGTCAAGTTTCGTAGCCTTTGAACTGCCTCAGCTTTGCGTGGCGGCAGTTTGTTGAGAGGGGGGTCGGGAAGAGAGATTTCTTAGTTTCGCAATGTTATGACAAATTGGCAAATGGGAAATGTTTGGATTTGTTTCGAAACCAAACGAAAAAATACAATTTAATTAATAGCACAAAAAAATCCTAGGATGAACTGACTGGGCAACACGTCACAACTATCTCAACTGTCAAGTGTAGAGTTGACAACTGGTTCAACGGCAATGGTTCAGTGAAATGAACAATGAGAACTGGTTTCGTTCGTTTAATTAGTACAGCTAGTTCGCATTGTTAATGTTATGCTACCGATAACATTTAAATGTAATTTAATTTAAAATATTTCCTTGATTGACATTTGGACGCTAGAATTGTGCATTGAGTGGATATTGACCCCTTATTCTAAAGACATTACGAAATTTATTCAAAAAGTAGAATTTTGTTATATATCCCAAAACATAACCTTATTTTCCTAATATATATTAGCCCTACAGATTTTTGTTGTTCGGAGACTCATAGTGAAATTTTATGTAGAATATTTTCTCCACTGACAGCAAAAACCTATAATGGAGAATGACGGGTTAAATTGACATAAATTGAAAGTTAACCCAAATTATCGAATATTTCTATATAGACCAAATAGATAACCCAATTTCACTAATATATATAGAAGCTGTAGACTTTTGTTGTTCGGAGACTTATAGTGAAATTTGATAAAGAATGTATTATCCATTGAACCCAACCACCTATAATGGAGTATTGGGGGTTAAATTGACAAAACCAAAGCTAACCAAAATTATTAAATATTTCTATATAGACAAAGGGAAAACCCAATTTCCCTAATATATATTGTAGCTGCAAATTTTTGTTGTTAGGAGACCTCTAGTGAAATTTGAAGGAGAATATTTCCCCCCTTGACATCAACCACCTATAATGTAGTATTGTATTAGATCTATAAAATTGACCATTATGTTTCTATGCTTTATAAAGCCTAAATAGTTAACCCTATTTTCATGATATATATTAGAGCTATAGACTTTTGTTGTTCGGAGACTTATAGTGAAATTTGATGTAGAATATTTCTTTCATTGACATCAAGACCCTATAATGTAGTATTGTAGGACAAATTGGCCCCTAGACGAAAGAAATACCAAATTGACCAAAAATATATTATTTGGTATATTAAGACCCAATTTTTTATGGTTTACATCAGAGCTTCAGATTTTTGTTGTTCGGAGACTTATAGTGAAATTTGATGTAGAATATTTCCTCCATTGGCACCAATGCCCTATAACAGAGTTATGAGGATCTAACCGGCCCCTATTCAAAAGAAACAAGCATTTATAATTTAGTTTTATGACTTCCGATTTTGAGTGAAATTTTACGTAGAATATTTCCTCCAGAGTAATCATGAACCACTGCTGTTTAACGTAGAGTTAGTAGGGTTTTGCTAATCGGCATTTCAATAATTTTTTATTTATTGTTGTCATTAGCACCAGCACGCGAACGTCAGCCGTCCGGATTTTTGTGGTTTGAAGACTCTCTAGTTGTGTTTAAACTTTGATGTACCGTAATCCATTTATTGACGTACATCACACGTAAACAACGCCGTTAAAAGACAACAATTAGAATGGCTCGCTTCTATGGATTGGATACGTAGAAAAAGCAATTTTCTTTTGCCTTTGTCTGAAAAAATCGACTTTTCAATTTCTTTAAAGATCACAAGCCGAATTCGACTTCTTTTAGACACAACTTTACCAATACAAAAAGTCGATTTACTTATCCCTAGTCGTTTAGTCGAATGTCGACTTACCTATCCCTATATATCACCGACCGTACAACGTACACGTAAACAACGCCGTTAAAAACCAACAATCAGTATGGCTCGGTTCTTCTCGGTTCGCAAAAGAGAAATAAAAGTTTAGATTTCACCTGAACATTTTACAAGGAAATTGTCGATAATTCCGAACAAAACCAATTAAAAACAATAAAATAATGTGAATATTTGTGATTCGGGCAAAAAGAAACAATAAATTCAAGTGTTTTACGAGCAAAAAAACAACCATTTGAAAAAAAATCGAAAACGAAACAAGTTAAAGGTAAAAAAGCTATTGTCGTTTTCTGCTTCTTCCTTCATACATCCATCGCCAACCATCCAGATATTAAGAGGTGCCAACGTATAACATATATTTGTGTATGGGTTTGTGTGTATATAGTGTGTGTGTGTGACGAAAAAAATAAAATAAAAGTTGACAGCAGCAGTAGGAAAAACGCAGAGTAATGACAACTTTTTTGTGGGAGGGGGGAGAGTGTGTGAGTGAGAGAGAGAGAGTGTGTGTGAAAAAACAAGATATGCAAGAGAGCCAACGTTCAAAAGATCCACGTAAACTTTGGGGTTTGCACAATTTAAGTGGCAAACAACAACAACATGCATACGGACAAAAAGGAAACAACAAAAAAAGGAAGGAGAAAAACAAAAAATAAATAAAAAACACGACATGAGAGAGCAAGCACCGTGGCCATAGAGTACTTTATTGTTTCTTAACAGCTGTGCATGCTGTTGTCTGTCAACAGACTGTGGATTTGGCTTGCTTGAGTGGGGTTTGGATACATTTTTTTGTTTTTTGTTTTTTTTTTTTACAAAAGAATGAAAGTAAAATTATTTGGGGCATATTAAAACAAAAACAACAATAACATTTGTATTTATTTTATAATGGAAAATTAAGAAAAACTTGAATTTATTGTAGTTGTTGTTTTTGTTTTAATATTTTTTTGTATTTCTTGGGCCTGTGTGACGTTGATAAAAAAGAAAAGGAACAAGTCTAGTTTAGGGGCTCCACTCGGATCGCTTTGAAATTTTTACCGTAAGTAGTCCTCGTTGAGCTGATTACAGTGATATATATTTTATGTGGGGGAAATGCATACTTCCCGAGATATGGGCCTTGAAAGTTCGGAGCATATCTTGATTAAAACTGCCGTTTTAGTAATGCCACAAAGGCAATATGGGTATCATTTTAAAGCATACAACGAATGCGCATACATGGCTACGCAATCCAAATCCTTTTTTAAGAGCAATTTTCAAATCAAATTTAAGGTTATTTAAGTAGCTGGCCTTCGGCCGGGGCTTAAGACTTTCACCTATGGACAGGCGCATACATGGCTACGCAATCCAAATCCTTTTTTAAGAGCAATTTCCAAATCAAATTTAGGTTTTTTTTAAGTAGACGGCCTTCGGCCGGGGCTTAAGACTTTCACCTATGGACAGGCGCATACATGGCTACGCAATCCAAATCCTTTTTAAGAGCAATTTTCAAATCAAATTTAAGGTTTTTTATGTAGCCGGCCTTCGGCCGGGGCTTAAAACTTCCACCTATGGACAGACGCATACATGGCTACGCAATCCAAATCCTTTTTTAAGAGCAATTTTCAAATCAAATTCAAGTTTTTTAAGTAGCCGGCCTTCGGCCGGGGCTTAAGACTTTCACCTATGGACAGGCGCATACATGGCTACGCAATCCAAATCCTTTTTTAAGAGCAATTTTCAAATCAAATTCAAGTTTTTTAAGTAGCCGGCCTTCGGCCGGGGCTTAAGCCTTTCACCTATGGACAGACGCATACATGGCTACGCAATCC
Organism: Musca vetustissima; assembly: GCF_032173495.1. Classification (NCBI taxonomy): domain Eukaryota; kingdom Metazoa; phylum Arthropoda; class Insecta; order Diptera; family Muscidae; genus Musca; species Musca vetustissima. The sequence goes on along the minus strand of NW_026879776.1, from coordinate 216,721 downwards.
AAATCCTTTTTTAAGAGCAATTTTCAAATCAAAATCAAGGTTTTTTAAGTAGCCGGCCTTCAGCCGGGGCTTAAGGCTTTCATCTATGGACAGGCGCATGCATGGCTACGCAATCCAAATGTTTTTTCTTTCAATTTTAGTTAATATTATATAATTTACAATGATATACTATATTTATTTTTAAAGCACTATTCAAACCCTTTAAAATGATACCCATATTGCTTTGGTGGCATTAGTAAAACGGCCGTTTTAACCAAGGTATATTCCAAACTTTCAAGGCCCATATCTCGGGAAGTATGCATTTCCCCCACATAAAATATATATCACTGTAATCAGCACAACGAGGACTACTTACGGCAAAAATTTCAAAGCGATCCGGGTGGAGCCCCTAAACTAGACTTAAGCCAAAGAAAACAACAACATCCACAAAAGGGGTGCATTCAACTTTTGAGCTAATTTGGGAATCCGGTTTCTAGTGGACGTAGCAGAAAAAAAATCAATACATTTTTCATATTTTCTTTAAGTTTATTTCTTTTTTTTACATAATCATCACCCTGTTGTCCATTTATTTTGTGGTGTAGTCCATGTATGTATGTGGTCGATTTGAATGTTATTTGTATTTGAATTTTAATAATATATCTGAATTTTGTTTCAAATCATAGGTGCGCTTCTAGAAGAGCTCTTTGATTACTTGTAAAAAAAAAAAATAATATCACAAACATGTCTTGGGTTCATCAAAATCAACAACAACAACATTATCAAGCACATCCTTCATCTAATCATCAAAAATCTATAACAACAACATCATCATCCTCATCCTCCACATTACAGCCATCAATGTTTAATACTAATAATGTCAACTCCACCAATTCCCCTGCTGTCGTACAACAGCAGAAGCAGGTGTCAGCAGTACCATTAAGGTCTGGAACATTACCCCAACAACAAACGACTTCAACTCCAACAACATCATCATCGTCGTCTTTGTTATCATTAAGAAATCAAACCAATACTGCTGCTGCTTCATTATTGATGACGTCACAGCAACAACATCAACATCCCCTATATTCCCAAAAGCCAACAACAAATTTAGGCAACAGAATGCGTTTAAACAATGCCTCTGCTGGACCACAACCACCAACCTATGCTTCTTCGGCCCCGATGCCACAAAATCATCATGTGCAACAGCAACAGCACCATGCACCAACATCACAGCCTTTGTTGGGCCATCACATAAACAACAACAATAATAATACCATGCCACCGCTAAATCAACATCAAGGGGCTTATCAAAATCAACAGGTAATGATTTTGTGGGAGTTACATTATCAGTTTATTTTCTTCTTTTTCATCTTGGTTTGGTTTTTGGTCAAAATTTTGTAATTTTTTTGGGTTTTGCATGATTTCACAAATATTTTTTTTTTCATAATTTCCATAATTATTATTATTTTGGCTTTGGATATTTTTTATTTTGCAAAATTTGGTTTTTATGTTTGGCATTTTTTTATAAAAAAAACAATACAAAAAAAATTATGTTTTTATTTATTATTTTTTTTTACAGTTCTTTAAAATAATCTACAAAATATTGAAATTATTTTTACATACAAAATATTTTTTTCCTGTTTTAAGGTTAAATTTTTTTTTTTGCTTTTTATACCCTACACAACTGTTCCCATACTGCAAGAATCTACTACTTTTTACTACGGTAACAAATTTTCCTTTAGGATATGGAAGAAAATAGTAAAATCGAGTATATTCTTGAAGTACCTGAATAAACCATATGTTGTCAGGGTATTATAGCTTTGTGCAGCCCCAAAAGATTGTAACGCCGCGAAATATTGGTCCTAAACCCACCTTTAAGTATACCGATCGTTACATATCGACTAGCTGAGTCGATCTAGATATGTGTGTCCGTCCGTCCGCCTGTCCATTATAATTTGTAAACACGATACAGGCCACAGTTATGGACCAATCTTCACGAAATTTTGCATGTAGGATGGGTTCTGTTGTTTTTCGTAAAGATCGATTAATAAAGGGCGGAAATATAACGCTGATTGCTTTGAAATTTTCCATGAGGATCCAGGTATGGTCAAGGACAACGCCTATCATTTTCAATGATGATCAGATAATAATTTTGGGATGAAGTGGACCGAAAACTTGATTTTTTGCAATTTTTCGAATCGATCTATAGGCCATAGTTATAAGAATCAAACATGTCTGTTTCTGGACAAGTAATAAGAAGTACTGAATATTAAATATTAAAATATGCTCAAATGTGCTTTTGACCTTGGGTCACGAAATATTTCCTAGGCTCGGAATAAGCTTCCTTAGAAAGTTAGAAAGTTAGAACTGCGTCGTAGTTGTGTAGGGTATCGTATGGTCGGCCCCGTTAGACTTTACTGCTCAGCTCAATGGTTTTAAATTATGTTTCAAAATATTTTTTCTTTTACATTTTTTGTTTTTTTTTGCTTAGCGCTAATCTTGTTTTTATGATTACCTGATTTCTTTTTATCTCCTAAAGATAAGCAGCAGATAAATTAATAAATCTCACCCGCTGCCCCTGTCAATCTTTTTCTCTCTCCCTCTTTGCTTTGATTTATATTAATGTGTAATTTTTCTCTCTCTCTCTTTCATTTAGACTTCTTGGCAAACGGCGGGAACGGCACCAACACAAAATTATTTGTCGGCAACAAAAATGTTACCACAACAGCAACAACAACAGCCAACAGCAATGCCTCCCGGGGTGGGGACTGGTGGTACGACAAAAAATTGGCAACAACAAAATTATCAACAAACTTCAAATGTAATGTATCAACAGCAGCAACAACAACAAGCAACTGCTGTTCCACCTCAGCAACAGCAACAACAATGGCCACAACAACAGCCAACTGCTGCAACCTATGATAATTTATTTAATCAGCAGCCGCAGCATATCACCAATAATGCCTATCAGCAGCAAACACCAGCACCACCAGCTGCGGCATCATATTTTCAACAATCCGTGACGTCCGGACCTTCCGCCGCTGCAACCACCCACCAAAGTCAGGCTGGCGGCAATGCTGTTAACTTTTTCGACAATGCCAATAATAATCAAAATTCCAATTCGGCAGATGGTTGGGGTGATTGGGATTGGAATGATAATTCCACCATAGATCCAAATGGTTCTCACAGCAACAACGCCAATGAGCAAAGTCAACAGCAGCAACATCAGCCACCACCACCAACAGCTCAGCCAGTAAGTGCTGCACTTCCGCCACCCCAGCCGACAGCTTCTGTGGCCACGAATTCCAACATTATTGCTGATAGTTTTAATCAGCCCCAAAATAATGATTCCTGGAATTGGAATGCCAGCAATGAGAATGTGGAACATGTTGCTGCAGCAGCAACAACAACGTTTGATAATAAATCGTTTGAGCAGCAACAACATAACGACAATTGGAATTGGACCACCACCACCAATGATGTGGACCAACAAACCCAGCAGACGACGAAGCAACCGGCAACGAACGATCATGATGATGCTGCTCCTCAACATCATCCCACGAATGATAATTGGAATTGGCAAACGAACGAAAATCAACAACAATTGACAACGACAACAACACCAGCACCAGTCCAACAACACCAATCGATGAATGTGCCGAATCAAAAAATTGATAATCCTCCAGCTGGCCAAGTCCTTGGCCAAGTGATGACCACATCATCCTCGGCTGTGGAAAATCATAATTACAACAATAACAATAATAGTGGTGTTGGTTCCATACCATCCTCCAACACGACCACCACCACCACCAATAACATTCCAAACACAGTATTTGTATCGCAAGCCAAACCGGTAACCCTACCCTCACGACAATATGCCTCACCACCCATGGGCAATACACCGGTGATGGAAACTGCTCCCTTAATGCCACCACCACCCCAAGCCTTTCAAAATGCCAACATTGAGGAAGCTGCTGCCGCTGTCCAAAGGCAGGGTAATGTTCAAATTCCGACATCAGCAGGATTGCCAACTTCTTCATCAGGTGTGGCAACCTCGTCTGCATTGCCTCCTTCATCGGCAGTGGCAACCATGTCGGAGGATTTGCCTCCTTCAGTAGGTGTGACCGGGGGTTTAGCGGCCTCCACCATGGGTGTACCACCCTCCACCTCAGCTGTAGCTCCCCCACCCACCTCGTCTGGCATGGCCCAACCACCACCACCAACAGCCTCCACTGGCATGTCTTCGGGTAACCCCTTTAAACGTAGCGGTTTGCCACAACATCATCGGGCCACTGGGCTTTTGGCCACAACAGCACCCACAGTTGGTCCAGCTCCCACACCCCTGGTCCCATCTAACTTTAATATGGCCGGAGCAGCACCACCACCACCGCCCGCAGATTTTGCCAATCCATCAGCTGCTGCTGCCTCACAACTCATGGAACCCGAAAACAATGAATTGCCTCTACAGGAAAATCAGGAGATTTTGACACCACCACCACAACCCGTTTCGGTTCCCCTTCAACAACCCACAATTAGCCTACCCAATGCTGCTACCCAACCTCCACCACCACCCCCAAATGATGAACGCAATCAATATCTACAGACCAGTCATTTATCGGAAAATTCCGAAGATCATCAGGCCCCAGAGGCTGATGGTGGCCTCTTGCCACCGCCGGGTTTATCACGTTTGGTTTTGGGTGAACCAGAATTAGAGGGGAGAGCAGGGGCGGCATCATCATCATCCCAGCAACAGCGTCTTGTCATGGGCACCGAGGCCAATGGCATGGCAGCCACCGCCAATACTGCCACCGTAACCGATGTCATGCATTTGGAGGAACGACATGCCGATGGTGAGGATACGGCCTCGGAAAATGCCCTACCGCTGGGTAGTGGCAATACCACAACAACCTCTTCGGCGGGGGCCGATCGTAATCTGTATATGATGGCAGGGGAGCAGCAACAACCAAACGCATTATTACCAACCTCCCACCAACACCAGCACCCTCTCCCACACCCTCATTCCCACCCCCAACGTGTGGTCACCGGTGTGGAGTTGCAGGAGCAACGTGAAATTGAAATGGATGGGGAAAATTTAGAGGATCAGCAGCAGCAACAACCCCTATCACCCGAGTCCCGCAACGAACCGCCCGTAGAGGGTGCTGATAACAACATAGAATTACTAGCACCCAGCTCAACTAGTCACCAACCTGTAGACCATGGAGCCGTGGACTTGAATCAACAACACCAACCGACTACCACCAACACCTCTTCGGCCACCACCTCTAAACCTAACCCCACTAATCCCCCCATTTCATCGCCCAACGATGAAGATGATAGCGACGAGCGTCTGCTCAACGATCGTGCCAGTTCATCAAAGTCACGCTCACGCTATGAACACGAACATCGCCAACAACGTCAAACGGGAGGCTCGTCCTCGACGGCATCCAGGCGTCGTGATAAACGTTCATCCATGCAACGTTACGACAGCGAAGAGGATGAAGAAGAATATCTCAATTCCGATGAGGAGGGTGGTGAATATTCCAGCGATCGTGAGGAGCGTCGACGTGAGCGTCACGAGCGACGCCGCAACTATCGTGAGGGTAGTGTACGCAGTGATCGTGGTGCTGATGAGGAGGATAAATCCCGCAGCCGTCGCCAGCCGCCGCGGGGAGATAAACGTGACAAATATTATTATGATGAGGATCGCTCCTCAAGGCCGGAACGCGATTCACGACGTCAAAGACAAAGAGGTGGTGGGGCCTATGAAAATGATTCACGCTATGAAACGGAAGAATCCACACGTTTTGAGTCCGCACGCAAAGAATCGTCAAGGCGCAGTCTGCGTCATTCGGGCGATGTTGAGCGCCGGGATACACGTCATCGCCACCAGGGTGATCGCAGTGATCAGGATCAAGATTATCAACGTAGCCATCGTGGCTATCGTTCATCGAAACGTTCCGGAGCCCCGGCAGATAATTACGAATCCGATCGCCGTGAACGCCGGCGTGATGATTATGACAGCACTGCCACCCTGGAACGACGACGTCGCAGTGATAAACATCGTGGTGATTCACGTTACCATCGTGATGATCCCCGTTACGATCCACGTGATTATGAAGAATATCGTAAACATAGTTCGCGTAATGCCCGTGAAAGTGATTTGGAAAAAGAGGGTGCTGCACCACCAGGTGCCAGGCGTATGTTCAATGATCCCCGCCATGCCGCACTCTATGGTGGTTATCCCGCAGCCGGTGGTTATTATGATCCCTATACTGCATACTATTATCAACAAATGGCAAGGACAAATCCCCAGGCCTATGCGGAATGGTATAAGAAATATTATGGGCAACATGCTGCTGCAGTTGTGGGGGGTGGTCCCACCGCAGCTGGTGGTATACCCGGCATACCTGGCATGACAACGGCCACTGGGGAGCCAGCATCACTGACCGGTCAGGGTAATGATGGTCGTGAGTCGGTACATTCGGGACGTAGTTCGGCTCATCAAAATGATAGGTAAGTTGGAAATTTTTCTTCTTCTTTTCATTAACATTTTCAGGCCCTAAAAAAGAAGGGGGTCATAGTTGGTTTGAAGAGAGGGGAAAAACCCTCAGATGTGTTGGGGATCGTCGAAAACACCAAAGACATTGATTTCGGTAAAGGATCTAAGCTATTCGATATCCCATTCCATCTTCATTATCAATGTAGATCCATGGTTTGACGTAGGCCTCGATATAAAGGTTCCGCATCGATTTTGATATTTTGGAAAGTTTTAGCCGGGTTTTCCAACCCAAGAGGCTGTAATTTGGCATTTCTTTGGATATCTATGCAAAAAATGTTCGATCTGTTGCATGTTTTGGTATAGCTATCAGATAAACGTCCCGCTCTAATTTCGGCATTATAAAGTTTTTTACCGCTTTTTCGGACCGAAGTGACTGAAATTTGGTATAAGGGGCTTTCAGAGGGTGATAATAATCTCCGGAGAAAATCTGCAATATTGGTCCAGGGTCCAATAAACGTCGCAACCCATTTTCAGAATTTTTTAAATTTAGCCGGATTTTTTTTATCAAAATGGTATTTTGGGATCTTCAAAGAATGGCATACATCTATGCAAAAAAATTTCGATATGAGTCCACGGTTTGTTATAGCTTCCATATAAACGTTCCGACCTCATTTTCGATATTTTCGCAGGATTAGCCGTATTTTCGCACCGAAGTGGCTGAAATTTGGCATACCGGGTTTTCGGAGGGTAATAATCATCTCCATAGAAAATCTGCAATATCGTTCCACGTTTTGGTATAGTCATCATATAAATGCCCCGTCCCATTTTCGGTATTTTAAAGGTTCCGGCCGAATTTTTCAACCTCAGAGGCCATAAGTTGGTATTTCGGGATCTTGTAGGATGGCATATATCTATGCAAAAAAATTTCGATATAAGTCTACTTTTTGTTATAGCCACCATATAAACGTCCCGACCCATTTTCGGTATTTTCGCACCGAAGTGATTGAAATTTGGTATATGGGGCTTTCAGAGGGCGATAACCATCTGCCATCCATCTCCACAGAAAATCAGCAATATCGGTATACGTTTTGGTATAGCCCTCATATAAACGTCCCGCCCCATTTTCGGTATTTTAAAGGTTTCAGACGCATTTTTGCAACGAAGTGACTAAAATTTGGCATACCGGGTTTTCGGAGGGTGATAAGCATCTCCACAGATAATCTGCAATATCGGTATACGTTTTGGTATAGCCCTCATATAAACGTCCCGCCCCATTTTCGGTATTTTAAAGGTTTCAGACGCATTTTTGAAACGAAGTGACTGAAATTTGTCATACCGGGGTTTCGGAGGGTGATATGCATCTCCACAGATAATCTGCAATATCGGTTCACGTTTTGGTATAGCCCCTATATAAACGTCCCGCCCTATTTTTGGTATTTTTGCAGGTTTTAGTCGCATTTTTGCAACGAAGTGACTGAAATTTGGCATACCGGGTTTTCAGAGGGTGATATGCATCTGCAATATCGGCCCACGTTTTGGTATATCCCCTATATAAACATCCCGCCGTATTTTCGGTATTTTGAAGGTTTTTTTTTTTTTGGCGCATTTCGGCAATGAAGTTCCTGAAATTCGACATTGCAGATTCCATATTTTTACATATAGCTCCATTTTGAGTGTAAAAATTTCATCCCGCCCGAACTTAACGACATTTTTACTATATATATTTTTTTCTTTCTTCAATACCAACTATGGCTCCTCAAAGTTAAAATATTTTTTTTTTTCAAAAACACTAAAAATTGCAATTTATTGTTATTTTAATTTAATTTTTTTATGATTTATTGATTTGTTGTTGTATTAGTTCCCTTTGTTTTAACCAATTTCCATCTAATCCCCATTTTTTTTTAGTATTTTAAATTTTTAGTTTTGCTTTTAAATTTGTTCGGTATTGTAGTTTCATAACTCCTTAACCTACTCTAAACCTTGTAGCTTAATTTTTTTGAAATATGTGTTTGCTGCATTAAATCCCTAACATTAGTAATTCCTTAACATTAATCCTTAACAGAATATAATCTCCAAGCCCCTTAGATACCTTTAGAGATCGGTAGAATTTTTTTTTTTAATATTTTTTGTTAGTTTCAAATATTTCTCGAAAATTATTTATTTTTAGCGGCGAATTTTGTTCAGGGACTTGTTCAAATTTTAATTCCTTTAGAATTATAGATTTAGATGGCAGCTTGGTCGCCAATCGGAAAATATGATTTTTTGTTTTTCTATCCAAAAATTAAATTCTAGAGAAATATTTATCTGTAGCTTTGTAATTTTGTTATGTGAATTGTTCAGGAGTTGATTGGCTTTGTTTTGAATTTTTAGTCTGTTCCAGCTTGGTCGCCAATTGAAAACCCCCGTTATGTTGGATTGTTTAAAATGTTCCTTATATGGCATTCATTTGTATTTTTTCCTTTCCCCGATTATCGATTGTTCCTTACATTTTAGTTATAGGGTATGTTAAGCAATATTGCTAACAAGATCTTGAGGAATATTTTTGTAGACCACCTTAACCCTCTAGCGTCACATTAAAGGGGTCATTTGGGTCCCCTACTAAGCAAAGTGCTTAGAAACATAACTAACCATTGTGTTTTTTTATAACATCAGATATCTGGTAATTCTTTTAATTTTAGCTATAGAATGTGTTCGGGAATATTATCAATAACAATATGGGGAATATTTTTGTAGAACACCTTAACCCTCTAGCGGCACATTAAATGGGTTATTTTGGTCCCCTACTAAGCAAAATGCTTAGAAACATAACTAAACACAGTGATTGCCACTTATCAGGTAACTGGTAATCCTCTTCATTTTAGCCATAGGATGTGTTCGGGAATATTGTCAATAACATAATGGGGAATATTTTTGTAGAACACCTTAACCCTCTATTGCCTCATTATGAGGGTCATTTTGGTCCCATACTAAGCATAATGCTTAGAAACATAACAAAACATAGTTGTTTTTTTAAAACATCCGATAATTGCCGATCCTTTTCATTTTAGCTATAGGATGTGTTCGGGAATATTGTTAATAACATTAGAACACCTTAACCCTCTAGTGCCACATTAAACGGGTCTTTTTGGCCCTATACTAAGCAAAGCTTTTCGAAACAAAATCAAACTCAGTTTTTGTTTATTAAAATCAGATAACTGGTAATTCTTTTCATTTTAGCTATAGGATGTGTTCGGGAATATTGTCGGTAACATAACGAGGAAGACTTTTGTCGATCACATTAACCCTCTGGCGCTTCATTCAATGGGTCTATTTGGGTCTATACTAAGCAAAGCTCTTCGAAACACAATTAAACTCAGTTTTTCTTTATAAAAATCAGATAACTGGTAATCCTTTTCATTTTAGCTATAGGCTGTGTTCGGGAATATTGTCAATAACATTTTAGCGAAGATTTTTGTAGAACTCCTTAAGCCTCTAGCGCCTCATTTAAGCGGAGTTTATGGGTCTTAGGCTTCTTGACAAAATGCCTGGGAACACATCTAAACCCAGATCCTCTTTTTTTTAAATGGAAATATAGGCGATCCTATTTCTTTAATCTAAAAGACCTATTCGGATATATTGTCGGTAACATAACGAGGAAGTTTTTGTAGAACACATTAACCCTCTAGGGACTCATTAAATGAGGGTTTTAAAATCGTTTCCCAAATAATACCTTGAAATACACTCTGAATCCAGTTGGCTTTTATAAACATGGGATATCTGGCGAACCTGCTCATTTTAGCTGCAGGATGTGTTCGGAAATAATGTCGAGGACACTACAAGGAAAATTTTTGTGGAACATATTAACCCTCTAAGATCTCATTGTAAGGATTATTAAGAAAAGCAACTGAATCAAGTTGCCTTTAATAAACATAGGATATCTGGCAAACCTTTTTATTTTAGCTGCAGGATGTGTTCGGAAATAATGTCGAGGACACTACAAGGCAGATTTTTGTGGGGCACATTAACCCTCTAATACCTCATTTTAGGTATCATTAAGGCTCATTTCTAAAAAATTCCCTGAAAAACATCCCATATTCCAAATTGATTTTAAATGGTATACGATAACTTTTGATCCTGATATTCTAGAGGTACAATGTGTTAAGCAATATTGCTAATAACACCTTGAGGTGCATTTTTGTAAAACACCTTAACCATCTAGCTCCTCATTAAATGGAGTCTTTATGATAATTTTCCCCAAAAGATACCTTGAAAAGCAACTAAATCAAGTTACCTTTAATAAACATAGGATATCTTGCAAACGTTTTCATTTTAGCTGCAGGACAAGTTCGGAAATAATGTCGAGGACATTATGAAGAAGATTTTTGCAGAACACATTAACCCTCTAATATCTCATTTTAGGTATCATTAAGACTCTTTTCTAAAAAAAAATCACACAAAACCTCCCCTATTTTCCAAATTGAGGTCCAAAGAAGGTCCAAAAATACCCCTTCAATGAACTGCTAGGCGGTAAAGATGTCCTACAAACATGTCTGTCGTGATCTTGTCAACAATATTACTCACAACAGCTAACATCTAACCCTCAAGGATAAGAAGTTCTCTAAGCAATTAAAATATATATTTTCATTTTATGTGTGTTATTGTGGCTTTTTTATAAATAGGTTAAAACATCCTCAAGTTCTAGATGTCGAATGTGTTTACAAATTTTTGTAGAATATTTTAACCTTGTTGGCACCTCATGGTATGGATCATCTTGGCAATTTTTGTTTTATCTATGTTTTTAAACCGGGCGTCCAAGCTTCTTTTTCAAATAGTATTGGTGGACAAAATTCTTTTAATATTTTTTTGTGTAAAGCATTGCATTTCCCTTCTTTTAAGATCCCCTCCCTAGTTTTTTTAAGAAAAAAATTGAAATAACTGTAAAACCTCCCCCTTACCTTGTTATTCCTGTAATTTGCTTTAGCGTTGGAATCATTTTATTTTCGATTTTAGTTTTGTTTGTAGTGTATCCTTTTGATTCCTTGTCCATAATTTGTCGGTCGTATATCATATCCATTCATATTTTTGTTTGCTGTTCCTCTGTATAGTTTTTTTTTACCTCTTTGTAAACATTCCTGACTGCTGAATTTTGACTAATTTTTCGTTAGAACTCATAGAAACTTTATTATAGAAATATAGTTATAAGATTTTAAAAAAATATTAACATTATCATTACCACACACTCCTCACCCCCACCCACACTTGAAACAAATCTCATACATAACGTATCTTAACTTTTCCATTCAAAAAAAAAGACAATCAAGCAATTAAACAACAACCTTGATCCCCCACCCAAAAATAAAACCGATGTATTCTCAAAATAAAACAAAACTAAATATTGTGACTAAATTTTACTTACATATGTTTTTTTAAGTAATAAAAATTAATTTTTTATAAATTTCTTTATTTAAAGGTTAAATGGTCTATTTCTTTGTGCAACGAATGGAACGAAAAATAATAATTTTCTTGTCAAAAATTTATAAATTCGGAACATAAAGAAACAAATTTTCACAATATTGAAGGATTATTTTTAAATCGTTTTGGAAATGTAGCGGAATTTGTGGTTAAGAGAAAAGTAATAAACAAAAGGACCAAAACGAACCCATCATTAAGGAGCTAGGGGGTTCAAATTTTCCACAAAAATGACCCTCAATGTGTTATCTACAATATTGCTCAACACAGTCATAACCCAAATCTTAAGGATCGGAAGTTCTCTGGTGCCGCTTAAATGTTATTCATATTCATATCGTATCTGAATTAAGACCAATCGGGTTTTGAACGTTTTTATACATTTATTGACCAAAAATATTTTTTCAATGACCTGCTAGAGGATTAAGCTAGTCTACAAAAAGATTCCTCAAGGTATTATCCACAATTTCGCCCAACACAGTCAACATATAAACCTCAAGGATCGGAAGTTCTCTGTTGCGGTTTAAATACAAATTAAATTTATGGTTATTATAAAAGGCCTATTTTTAGAAATTTATCAAAAATTCCCATATATAGTGCTGCTAGAGGGTTAATGTGTTCCAAAAAAATCTTCCTCATAATTTTAAAGACAAAATTTCCGAATATACCCTAAGGGTAAAATCAACAGATAACAAGTTATGGTATGAAAAAGTGGGGCTATTTGCGATTCTAGACATTGTTCTTAAAGAAAATAACCAAAAAGATGCCTTCAATGAGCTGCTAGAGGGTTAAGGTGTTCCACAAAAATGGCCCTCAAGATGTTATCTACAATATTGCTCAACACAGTCATAATCCAAATCTTAAGGATCGGAAGTTCTCTGGTGCATTTTAAATTCAAATTGTATTAATGGGTGTTATAAAGGCCTTTTTAGAAATTGATCGAAAATTCCTATATCTTGAGGTCCTAGAGGGTTAAGGTGTTCCACAAAAATATTCCTCGTAGTATTACAGACAATACCCCAAAGATAAAATCAAAGGATAACAAGTTATCGTATGAAAAACTGGGAATATTTGCGGTTCTTGACATTGTTCTTTAATAAAATAACCATTAAGACCCCTTCAATGAGCTGCTAGAGGGTTAAAGTGTTCCACAAAAATGACTCTCAAGGTGTTATCTACAATATTGCCAAACACATGCATAACCCAAACCTGAAGGATCGAAAGTTCCTTGGTGCGGTTTAAATATCGGTGTTATAAAGGCATATTTTTAGAAATTTATCAAAAATTCCCATATAAAGTGGTGCTAGAGGGTTAAGGCGTTCCACAAAAATCTTCCTCATAACATGCTGACAACATTTTCAAATATATCATAAGGTTTAAATCAAAGGATAGCCTGCTATCGTATTTGAATTATGACCAATCGGCTTTAGCATCGTTTTTATACATTTATTGAAGAAAATAACCAAAAAAGACCCCTTCAATGAGCTGTTAGAGGGTTAAGGTGTTCCACAAAAAGATTTCTCAAGGTGTTATCCACAATATTGTCCAATATAGTCAACATCTAAACCTCAGGGATCGGAAGTTCTTCTATATCGCTTAAATACATTTTTAATATATAAGACGTTTTTAATGACTTTTTTAATTTGCTTGAAAATACCCCTAAAATGACGTGCTAGAGGGTTAATGTGTTCTTCAAAAATCTTCCTTATAATGTTATTGACAATATTTCCGAACACATCCTTGAGCTTAAATCAAAAGATCACATGTTATATTATGTCGGATAAATGTAATAGGGCGCTTATGTGTTTTTAGCCATTTTCCTGGAAAAGGATCAAAAATATCCTTTCAATGAGCTACTAGAGGGTTAAGTTTTTCAACATAAATGTCTGTCGTGATCTTGGCAACAATATTGTTCAAGACAGCTAACATCTAACCCTCAAGGATCGGAAGTTCTCTAAGCAATTTAAATATATATTTGCATTTTAAGGGTGTCAAAATGGCTTTTTTATAAATAGGTTAAAACATATATATAAAGAGCTCTTAGAGGGTTAATTTGTTCCACAAAAATCTTCCTCGTTATGTTCCCGACAATATTTCCGAACAGGTAAAATGAATATGATCGCCTATAATCCCATTTTTTAAAAAGGATATGGGTTTAGATGTGTTCCCAAGCATTTTGTCAAGAAAAGGCCCATAAACACCCCTTAAATGAGACGCTAGAGGGTTAAGGTGTTCTACAATAATCTTCCCCATAATGTCTTAGACAAAAATTCCGAACTCATCTTATAGCTAAAATTATAGTGGTTACCAGTTATCTAATGTTTTTAAAAAACCACTTTTTTAGTTATGTTTTAATGGATTTTTTATAAATAGCCTAAAAATATAATTAAAAAGAGGTCCTAGAGGGTTAAGTTGTTCTACAAAAATCTTCCTCATAGTGTAATTGACAATATTTCCGAACACATCCTTGAGCGATTAAATGTGATTTGATTTAAGTAGGACTTCTAGGCATTTTCCAAAAGAAGAACTGCTAGAGAGTTCAGATGTTCTACAAAAATGTCTGTCGTGGTCTTATCAACAACATTGATTCGGACAGCTAACGTCTAACCCTCAATGATCGGAAGTTCTCTCTAACCACTAAAAACTATACCAATCCACTCGATTTAAATTTTCCTTTAGCATTGTGAATTCAGACCATTTAACCTTTAAATGTTGTTTTATACATATTAACAAGTATATAGTATATGTATATATGTAATTGTAATATTTATTTATGTGTTCATCATAATTTCCTATTCTATTGAAATTATCCAACATCAACAATGACAACCCTATATATAGGTATACCCATGCCTACATTACACAAGCCAATGAATATCATCGCCATTATCATCACCAACAACAACAACATCATCACCAGCAGCAGCAACAACATCATCAACTGCATTATCAACAACAGCAACAACAAATGGCATTCAATCAAACCCACAATTCAACAATGTTGGAAGAGGATTCATTAAATCAGAGTACTAGTTTATATAGTGGTATGGGTGGCGGCGGCGCAGGCCTCTCTTCGGCCCACTCCCAAACAAATTTATCGCAAATTCATGCCACTGGATATTATGTACCGCCAACGGCATTGGCTACCGGTCCGGCTGCTGCAATGTATTATGCACGTTCTGATTATGCGGAATCAAGGTGCTTGAAAAGAAATACCTATCTAAAGAAATTCTATTTTAGTCGTATTACAATATAGCCAAAGCATTTTGAGTGGTATTGCTAGAAAAACAAATATTTTTTTTTGGAAACTTAAAAAAATAATATTTTAAAATACTATTATATGGTTGTCGTCCTCTTTTGGTTCAAATAGTTATAATTTCTCTATGTATTTTTCTATATATATCCGAAAAATATTACTATGGCTTTAAAAATAATTCCATATATCTATATAGTTGGTTAAGTTGAGTAACATATAATTTGTAATTGGTATTCTAAAGGATAATGGATGTACAGAGAGAATATGATGATATAGCTCTCTCACTCAATGGCGAGAGAGAGCTAGAAAAAACACAAATTGTTATCCTAGATCAGCTCTCTCTACATTCATTAGTGGCTGATACTTCTGGGGTCCTCTTTCTTTTTCATATATATATATGTGTGTGTGTCTTTCAAATCTACTTTCCGAATATGAAATTCTATATTTTTTCCTTAACAACAGGGTTCCTATAGTATCTTAATATTGAAACATATTCTATAATAATATTATAATATTATATATTTAGATATTCTATACTTTGATTTAAACCATAGGGATCCTGATTTAATTTTTCTTCAACATATTTTGCATGAAATAGGAAATATATTTTCCGTCCTATTTCTCTTTCTATCTATGTGTGTGTATGCGTTTGTATAATTGAAAATCAAGACCTTTCTAACATTATTTTGAATTTCGCTAATTTAATAGATATATGAAAAATAGCATTCAATTAGGATTTCTCTGTGCATGACTTTCTTTAGTTTTGTGATAATTTTTTTTAGAAGATTTTTCTATGCTAAAAAAAAATTTCCTTTTTTGCAAAAAAATACTGCTGGTTAATTCCGGTGATCAGACGAGAAAATTGATGTACTTATCCTGATATGGTCGTTGGAAAACATGTGGAAGATTTGATGTACTCAGCGTAAAATTGTCGTTGAAATGGATTTTAAAAGACCACCTAACATTCCAGATCTGGAATTTTAAAATTAGTTTTTTTTCCAATACCATCTAAGGTCTGGGTTTATTTCTTAAAAACACTGCTGGTTAAAATTCAACAAAATTTTGTCTATGCCGACAAAAATTTTCAACGAATTTTTTTCTATGTCAAAAAAATGGTTAATTCTCGATTTTATTTTTTCAAGATTTTCAATGGGCTGGTAAAAATTGCTTGTTAAGGTTTGTAACTTTGCACATATATATGGATTTAAAAGAAAAAAAATAATTTACAAAAAAATTTTGTTATTGTTTTGTTGTTGTTTTTTGTAATTAAACACACTGATTTTTGATAACGGGCAATTTGATGTGCGAAAAAAATTTCAACGAATTTTTTTCTATGCCGAAAAAAGAATTTCAACAAATTTTTTTCTACGCCAAAAAAAAAAAAAAAAAATCCGATTTTTGATTCGAAAAAAATTCACCCAATTTTTTTCTACGCCGAAAAAAAATCACCAAATTTTTTCTATGCCGAAAAAAATGTTTTCCGAATTTTTTTCTATGTCGAAAAACATTTTTTTCCGAATTTTTTTCTATGCCGAAAAAAAATTACAGATTTCTTTTTTCTATGCCGAAAAAAATTTTTACAAATTTCTTTTCTATGCCGAAATAAATTTTTACAGAATTTTTTTTCTATGCCGAAAAAAAAATTATTTTCCAAAAATTTTGTTTTTTTCCGAAAATTTTTTTTCTAAGCCGAAAAAAAATTGTTTCCGATTTTTTTCTATGCCGAAAAAAATGTTTTCCGAATTTTTTTCTATGCCGAACAAAAATTTTTTCGAATTTTTTTCTATGCCGAAAAAATTTTTTTCGAATATATTTCTAAGCCGACAAAAAATTGTTTCCGTTTTTATTTCTATGCCGAAAAAAATATTCAACGAATTTTTTTCTTTGCGAAAAAAAATTGTTTTCGAATTTTTTCTATGCCACAAAAAATTTTCACAGAATTTTTTTTCTATGCCGAAAAAAAAAAATTTCCGAATTTGCTTCTATGACGAAAAAAATGTTTCCGAATTTTTTTCTATGCAAAAAAAAATGAAAGCTGAATTGCGAACCCAAAACTATCAGAAGACTGCAAGTTATTGATTGACATCCTTGGTCTTTTGCAGAGAACCCAAACACTGCTGGTTAATTCCGGTGATCAGACGAGAATTTTGATGTACTTATCGTGATATGGTCGTTGGAAGATAAGCAGATGGCGTTTATTTCCTATAAAATATTTTTTAGAGACCATAAGACTCAGTCATCTTGAGAGATCCAAACCAAAACACTGCTGGTTAATTCCGGTGATCACATGAGAATTTTGATGAATTGAATTTTGATATGGTCGTTGGAAGATAAGCAGAAGATTTGATGTTCTCAGCGTGAAATTGTCGTTGGAAAAGACCCCTTCTTAAATCCCTTAATGTCAATTCAAGCCCTGAGAATTTGCAGAATGTTTTTTTTTTCAAGTCCACCCAAGCTGTGGAAAATATTTTTAAGGGCCCCTAAGGCGTGGATTTTTTTTATAGAATAATTTTATAGATCTGGAAATTTAATTTTTTTAAAGCCATTTAAGGTCTGGGTTTTTAGAGACTATTTTTTAAACGTCAGCCGAGGAGTTTTTTTCTTAAAAATAATTTTAGAGACCACAAAAGACCCCTTCTTAAAAATGATCTTTAATGTCAATTCAAGGCCTAAGAATTTACAGAATATTTTTTCAAGGCCACCTAAGGCGTGGAACTTTTAAAAGAATATTTTTTAGAGACATGAAGGTCTTTGTAAACATTATTTTTTTCAAGACCATTCAAGTCCTGAATATTTAAAGAATATTTTTAAAGGTCTCCCAAGACGTGAATATTCTTAAAAAATATTTTTTGAAGGCCATTCCAGACGTAGAATTTTTAAAAGAATATTTTTTAAGGTCATTTCAGGTGTAGAATTTTTAAAAGAATATTTTTAAAAGCCTTCCATTTCGTGGTTTTATTAAACAACTTTTTTATAGACTATTTAAGGTCGGGATTTTCTTTATTTTTTAGAGGCTATTTAAAGCGTAGAATTTTTTCAAAAAATATTTTTAAGGCCTCACAAGTCATGGATTCCTAAAAAAAAATATATCTGTAAATGTCACTCATGACCGGGTTCTTTAAAAAAATATTTTTGTAAAGCCCATTCAAGATCTATTTAAAAAATATTTTTTCTAAGGTCATGTTTGCTGGGACCTAATATAATATATCTTAAACATTGTTCTTGTAATTAATAATTCATTTTTTTTTTAATTTTTTCTCAGAGTTTAAATGTGATAATGTAAATATTTACACTATTTTTTTTTTTTTAATTTTTCTTTCTCGTCACCATCATCATCAACATTTCTGGTCATTCAAAACCATTATTTTGCATGTCATGCTGATTATATTTATACAATACGAACTATTCATTTGAATTCTATTTGATTTGATTTTCTTTTCTATTCTCTGTTTACTGGATGTACAATACAATGAGCATGCATGATATTGCCTTTTTATTAGAAATGAGAGATATAGAGAGCATGTTCTCTTCTTTTTATTTTCATTTGCTGATTTAATTTCTTTTGCTTTGCAAATTTTTCTTTTATTTGTTTATTTTAAATTGGAAAAAATTTAGCTTATTATCTCAATATATTTTAATTAAGATTTCTAAATTGTATTTTGTTTTTTATTCTCAGATCTGGTGTGCGTGATCCAGATCCAATTGCAACGGAGCCACAACGTTTGACTCCTTGTAAATTTATCAACGAACATGCTGTGGTTAGTTTTAGTTCGGGTCTCTTGGTGACGGTTAAACCGAAATATACCCCACATGGCCACATTAGCAACATTGTAAAGCTGTTGAAATTCAAACCCAACGATGAGACTCGTAAACTATTCAAAGTCTTCCCAGGACCTCTGGTAAGAGGTTTAACCCACAAGAAAACGGTTATTGAATTCTGCCAGGAGCAAATACGTTTGGGTCCCATGGAAACGACAATCTATGCCAAGCAGTTGATAAGTAATAATGCTGAGAAATATCGTGCCTCGTATACCTTGATGTGGAATCTGTTGATACTATTGCTGAAACAGAATGGGGTAAGAATTTGAGGGAAAAAATAAAAGAACCTTTTAATGTATTTTCCTTTGTCTTTGTTTACCTTTCCAGATGGTTGTTGGTACGGATATTGCTGAACTGTTGCTGAAAAATCAACAACAATTTGCTTATCAAACTCCAAATTCGACATTGAATAATTCTTTGAAATCGAAATCGGGTGCTAACTCTCCAGTTGTGGTGGCAGACGAACAAGAAGGCGATAATCACGGAACTGAAGAAACCGCAGAGCAAGAAGAAGCCGTAGAAGCAGAAAAACCTGCCGTCAGTGCCGATGAGGAAGATGGTGAGGAAGAGCCCACCCCCTCACTTACGGAACAGGAAATTACAGAGAAATTTAGAAATTATCTTCTCTACGGCAATGTCAACGAAGCTTTAGACTGGGCCACCGACAACAATCTGTGGGGCCATGCCTTGTTTTTGGCTTCGAAATTGGATCGCCGTTCTCATGCCAATGTCATGATGAAATTTGCCAATAAATTGTCTTTGAACGATCCACTCCAGACGCTGTATCAATTAATGAGCGGTCGTACACCATCCAGTGTAACATGTGTTCAAGATGAAAAATGGGGTGATTGGCGTCCACATTTATCGATGATATTATCGAATACATCACAGAAACCCGAGTTGGATCGTAAGGCCATAACCACATTGGGTGATTCGCTGTTCAATCGTGGTGATTTATATGCTGCCCATTTCTGTTACCTAATGGCACAGGTTAATTTTGGTCGTTATCAGGAGACGGCAACACAGGAGACATCATTACAACAACATTTGCCAAAGTAAGTTTTTTAAGAAGAAGAAAATGCTGACTTTGTTTGGCCTCCTTAAAAAATACTGCTGGTTAATTCCGGTGATCTGACGAGAAATTTGATGTACTCAGCTTGATATGGTCGTTGGAAAACATGTAGAAATCTTGATGAATTCAGTGTAAAATTATCGTTAGACAAAGACCCATTTTCCCGATTAAAGTTAACTTTAAGAAAAATATGGTTTTGAGGTCCTATCAAAGGCATAGATTTTTTTAAAAATATTTTTTTAAGGTCCTACCAAAGGCGTGGACTTTTCATACCCTTCACCACACTGTGGTAAAGGGTGTTATGTCTTTGTGCAATAGGAAACGAGATAGACCCATGGTTCCTCTTGAGAATATGCATAGACTCACTTTTTGAGTCGATTTATGCATGTCCGTCCGTCTGTACATGTTTAATTGTAAACAACGTACAGGTCGCATTTATGATCCGATTTGGATGAAATTTTGGCACAATATTTTCGTCCGATTTAAGGTAAATCGTGCACCAAAGTCTCTAAATGTCTTTCGATTTGCACGAAATTTGGCACAGCGTACTGATGTGTGCTATGTTTCGTAAAAAAATCGGTTCAGATTTAGATATAGCTCCGGTATATAATTTCGTCCGATTTTATGAAAATAGTGCACCAAAGTTCCTATATATCTTTCGATTTACACGAAATTTGGCATAGGGAGCTGAATTAGGTCCAGAATGATATGTGCTAAGTTTCGTAAAAATCGGTTCAGATTTAGATATAGCTCCCGTATATAATTTCGTCCGATTTTATGAAAATGGTGCACCAAAGTCCCTATATAACTTTCGATTTAAACGAAATTTTGCATAGTGTACTGAATTAGGTCGAGAATGATGTGTGGTAAGTTTCGTAAAAATCGGTTCAGATTTAGATATAGCTACCATATATATTTTCGTCCCATTTAAGGTAAATGGGGCACCAAAGCCCCTATATGTCTTTCGATTTACACGAAATTTGGCATAGGGAGCTGAATTAGGTCCAGAATGATGTGTGCTAAGTTTCAAGAAAATCGGTTCAGATTTAGATATAGCTCCCGTATATAATTTCGTCCGATTTTATGAAAATGGTGCACCAAAGTCCCTATATAACTTTCGATTTGCACGAAATTTTGCATAGGGTATTAAATTGAGTCTTGAATGATGTGTGTTAAGTTTCGAGAAAATCGGTTCAGATTTAGATATAGCTCCCATATATAGTTTCGTCCGATTTTATGCAAATGATGCATTAAAGTCCCTATATATCTTTCGATTCGCCCGAAATTTGGCATAGGGTACTGAATTAGGTCGAGAATGATGTGTGCTATGTTTCGTGAAAATCGGTTCAGATTTAGATATAGCTCCCGTATATAATTTCGTCCGATTTAATGTAAATTGATTGAACGGCGACGAAAAGGCGACGTCTGTTAGGATACATATGATGAATGTACCCAATGTGGTGAAGGGTATCATATAGTCGCCCCAGTCCGACTTTACCACTTTCCTTGTTTAAAAATATTTTTTCAAGGTCCTACCAAAGGCGTGGATTTAAAAAAAAAAAAATAAATATTATCTTTTTTCCTCCCCTTTCAGATTGGTCTTATTGGGTTCATCACACTATAAACAATTCCAAGATTTTGCCCACAATGAGGCCATTATTATGACTGAAATTTATGAATATGCCTGTTCCTTGAATGACGAGAAATTCTCGATTGTTGAATTCCAGGTGAGGGTTGCATTTTAAGTCTATAAGAAAATAATAATAATTTCTCTCTTCCCCTTTTATACAGCCTTATAAATTCCTATTTGCAACACGTCTATTGGACTATGGCTTCCATTTGAAGAGTTTAATGTATTTGGAACAAATCGCTGTACACATAGCAAGGGATCCCAGCAAATATGAGGGCAGTTTTATTAATAAGGTAAACACTTTTCGGGGTTTTCACTTTATGTTTTATTTTTTTTTAATTCACTTCCATTTCGCCCCTCATTTCAGGTTTATGAATTGGCTGATCGTTTAAAATATTACGATCCCGTTTTGGAGAAAACCATTGATGATCAACAACAGCATCAGGGAGCAGGCCAGGACGCCTTTGCCGAGGATGGTAATCTCAATTCGTCACAACAACAATTGGAGGAACAAAAATGGTTACAAAGTCTGCGACAAATGGCTCAACAATATAAAATGGATTATGGTTTAGCTGCCGCCGCAGCAACGTTGCCGGCAACTGGCCCAGCATCTTTGGTCGATGGCCAGTCAAATCAACCTCTCGTCGCCGATCCATCTTCGTACAATTATCAACAACAAGAAATTGATCAACAATTTGTTGAAATTAATAAACAATTTAGTGAATTGAATTTACAATATCAACAGCAATCAAGTCAGGAAGCGGTCGGGCAACCAACCTTTTATAATCCTGAGTTAATGCAGCAGCAACAACAACAAAATAGCCAAGCGGCCACAGATCCCATGCAACAGATGCCAGCAACTTTAGATCCATATCACCAGCAACAACATGAACAGCCAGTTAGTCAAGATCCACAACAACAACAACAGCCATTGGATCCCAATAGTCATCAGGATATTTATCAGCAGCAGCAACAACAGCCATCGTATATGCAAACGGATTTACAACAGCAGGGATATACGCAAGGATATTATGATCCCTCACAACACAACTACAATAACAACGAGCCAGGCTTAGATAATCAAACGAATGCCTCTGATAATATTTCTTATGATTATTGGTCCCAACAACAACAACAAATGGGTTATGGCACAGAGGAGGTAAGTTCAAAGAATATTGAATCTTTTTCTTGATTTTAGTTTTTTTGCATATTTTTCCTAGTTTCTTATTTGATTTTGTTTATATATTTTCCATATTCCCCCTATTTTCTTTGATTGGTTTTATTTGATTTTTATTTTTTAATTTTATATATATTTTTGTAATTAGTTTAAAGCATCCCCTATATCATCATATATGAATATGTTTATGTGGCTATGTTTAAACGAGAACTGATTTTTTTTTATTTCAAATTTTATTTTTTAATCAAGTTTTTACTATTCAAAAATTTCCAAAAAGGACCTTTAGAATATCTTCTTCTATCCAAGAGAATACATTTAGAGGGGAAGAGGACCTCTAAACGGTATCTGGAAGTTAAAAGACCATCTGCAGAAATTTTTTGGAGACCGGAGACCTTCTAAAGAACTTTGAAAGAATGAACATTTCCAGAAGGTCTTCTAATACACCCCACGCCTTTTAATGGCCGAAGATTCGTCTCTAAAGAAGCGGTACCGCCTTCTGGAGGACTTCTGGAGATAAGACGGTTATCAGAAAAATCTGATGTTCTCATCTTGATATGGTCGTTGGAAAACACGTAGAAGACTTAATGTACTCAGACGGAAAAAACTGATGTTCTCAACTTGATATGGTCGTGGGAAAACATGTAGAAGACTTAATGTACTCTGTGAAATTGTCGTTGAAAAAAGACCCATATTTTAAGGTCCTACCAAAAGTGTGGATTTTTTAAAAATATTTTTTCAAGGACCAAACAAATGCCCAGATTTTTTAAAATATTCTTTTCAAGGGCCAAACAAAGGCGAGGACTTCTATAGACAGAGTTAGAATAACTCAAGTTGGTTACAACAATAACTCTCAGAAGGATCTGCTAGTTTCAGCCGTCTTTAGAAGAGGAATCATTTAGTAAAAATAGACTTCTCCGAGGGGACTTCCATGTTTCAGAACCCATTAGAAGAGGGGCTTATATCATTAGGAATGCTATTAAAAAGAGACTCTTTCGAGTCACATATGAACTCTCAGTAGGGCCTTTAAGGTATAGATGTATTTTTTTGAAGACTCTCTAGTTATAGAAGTCCTGTCTAAAGGTCATTCTAATTCCAAACGACCTCTTCTACGTGTGTTTTAGGTATAAATAAAGCCTTCTATTTAAAGAAATACTTTCTAGAGTTACTTCTAGTTGCAATAGACCTCTAAGAAAGGTTTTTAGGTATAGGGAAATTCGTTCGAATATTTTCTATTTATATAAGTCCTTTCTAGAGGCTCTTCTAATTATAAGTAGAGTTTCATAAGTTATGAAGGTATTCGAAGAGGGTTTTCTAGTTACAATAGACCTCTCAGAAGTGTCTTTTGTGTATAGAAGAATTCTTTCGAATATCTTCTAGTTATAGAAGTTCTATCTAAAGTTTTAAATGATCTTTCAGAAGGGTCTTTTAAGTATAGAAGAGCTCTTCCCAGTATCCTCTAGTTATAGAAGTCCTGTCTAGAGGCCCTTCTAGTTATAAATTACCCCTCAGCAGGGTCTTTTAGGTATAGAAGAACTCTTCCGAGTATCCTCTAGTTATAGAAAACCTGTCTAGAGGTCCTTAAAGTTATAAATTATCTCTCAGAAGGGTCTCCTAGTTTATAAAGTTCTTTGAAGGGGGCCTTCTAGTTTTAAAAGTCCACACGAAAGGATCTTTTAGGTATAGATGTATTCTTCCGAAGATCCTCTATATATAAAAGACCATTCTCGAGTCCCTTCTAGTTACAAAATACCTCTCAGATGGGTATTTTAGGTATAGAAGAATTCGTTGTAAGATTCTCTAGTTATAGAAGTCCTGTCTAGAGGCTCTTCTAGTTTTAAACGACCTCTCAGGAGGGGTTTCCTAGTTTATGAAGATATTCGAAGAGAGTTTCCTAATTAAAATTGACCTCTCAGGTATAGAAGAATTCTTCCAAAGATCCTCTAGCCATAGAAGGCCCTTCGAGTTATAAATGACTTCTGAGCAGGGTCTTTTAGGTATAGAATATTTCTTCCGAATATTCCCTAGTTATATAAGTCCACTCCAGAGTTCCTTTTAGATATAAATGACCCCTCAAAAGGGGTTTCTAGTTTATGAATGTATTCGAAGACGGTCTCTTAGTTATAATAGACCTCTCAGAAGGGTCTCATAGAGAGAGAGAGACTTTTATTTATTTTTTTAATTTTTTTGTTTTTGTATTCATTTTCTGTTCGTTTTTTTTTGCGTTTTTGATTTTGATTGAAAATATATATCCTCTCCAACAACAAAAAACAAATCTTGTATTTCTTTTTCTTGTGCAAAATATGACATGCCTGTAATTCCATGGAAAATCCTTACACTTTCCCCCTCGTTCAATGACAACAATTTTTAGCAAGCCAATGATAAGCCAGAATGTAATACCGATCCGCTGGAATTGACAAAGACCACAACGCATGCTTTGTCATCCTCCAAAATGGCTAGTATTCCCCCAAATGTTGCAGCTAGCCCCAAACCGACATCACTAAATAATAACAATAATAATAAAAAATCCTCACCTCTAATGAAATCGGCAAGCCTACAACAACAACAACATAAGAATAATAAAATAACTACATCTTCAGCAGCCATGAGAACAAAAAATCATGCTAAGAAATCCACAACAACAAATCAGCATATTCATCAACCCCATAGTCAGACATCTAATAAATTCGATTATTATGAATCGGAATCATCGACCACAACAGCAACAAATAGTATTAATGATACAACAACACAATCGTCGATCACAACAACAACAACACCAATGCCCTTTACTATAAATAATGTAAGTAATCGAAATTTCCTTCGAATTGATTCTTCTTGCGCATTATCTGTGGCCAAAAATGAACCGCAACAACAACAAACAGCAGCAGCAGATCCTGTAGCCACTACTAATTTTAAGCAATTATCTGTTACGCCTCTTGCTCCGCATAGCTTTGCAAATCCAAAATTATTAGCTTTGCCTGCTGGCCTGCCACAGACTAAAATTTTGAAACCAAAACCACAACCCCTTAACGATCCTCGATTTAAAAATGAAAATCCTTTCAATAATTTATCCAATTCCCATGAAATTAAGAAAGTTAATTTTTCGATACCTCCCGATGGGGAGTTTAGAAATAAAATGAAGGCCAAATGCCCTGCCCCAGCTAACACCACTACCTCCTCCTCCTCTTCGTCCCCCTCCTCTGCAAGTTCAACGGATGATAATAATCACAATGAAGAGAAGCCTTTTAAAAACCCTAAATCCCTTTCCTTGGCTCCTTGCCCTACTTCCTCCCGATCATTGTTGCTACCAGGCACCGATAAAAACCTCAAGTCCCCCTATTACTCCTCGAAATTATTAAATAAAAACATTGTTTTCAATGGCACTTATCCGATTGATATGCCACTGCAAACACGTTTTAAAAATTATGACCCAGAGGCCAATTGTGGTGGTCTTCTCGATGAACAGGAATTGTATCAGGCCAGCTATGAGGAAGAGGAGGAGGAAGAATGCGATGACGATGATGAGTATGGTGAAGACGATGACGATGATTGTTCCGAATTCCCAACCCATGATTTAGAATCTTTAAATACTCACCATCAAAATCTCTATCACCGCCATCAAAAACAATTTCTATCCTCCTATGGTATTATAAAGGCCGCCACAAAATCTCCCCAGAATAGCGTGCCAAAATCTTGGTCAATGCAGGAGTTAATCAATGACCCTTCGATACCGCTAAACTATAAGAAAATGTGCAACGAAGTCGAACATTCACTGCAACAATTTGAAAAATATATTGATGGGAAATTAACCAAAGACGGTGGTGGAGGAGGAGGGGGTGCAGGGGGAACGGTAGGAAATAGTAGTACAAAATCAATACCCGTGGTAAAAACTTTCAATATTGATGATCCCATCATAGATTTTAAAAAGAATAATTAAATAGAACAGAAATATTTTAAAATTGAAATAAAATTAAGAGAAAAAACAATTATTTGATTAAATATTAAAACATAACCTTAAAATATTAAAACATAACCTTAAATATTAAAACATAACCTTAACATAAAAAAACGAACATGTTTTATTTAAATATTAATAGAGATAATTATTTAAAATAAAATCTAATATATCTATTCAATATCCACGGATTTTTTATAAAATATTTTTTTATGTTTCAAATATAGGTGCAGATTTTTTAAAGTATTTTTCAACCTCCCAAAATAGGCGAACATTTTTTAAAAATATTTTCAAATACCCATGATAGACGTAAGTCTCCTAGTTTAGAGGCCCTTCTAGTTATAAATGATCTCTCAGAAGGGTCTACTTCTTTATAATGGCATTCGAAGAGGGTCTCCTAGTTTATTAAGGTCTTTGAAAAGGGTCTTCTTGTTGCAGAAGACCTCTCGGAAGGGTATTTTAGGTAGAAGACGAATTCTTCCAAATATCTTCTAGTTATAGAAGTCATGTTTAGAGGCCCCTCTAGTTATAAATGATCTCTCAGAAGGGTCTACTACTTTATAATGGTATTCGAAGTGGCACTCCTAGTTTATGAAGGTCTTTGCAGAGGGCCTTCTTGTTGCCGAAGACCTTTCGGAAGTGTATTTTTGGTATAGACGAATTCTTACGAATATTGTCTAGTTATAGAAGTCCGGTCTAGAAGCCCATCTAGTTATAAATGATCTCTCAGCAGGGTCTTTTAGGTATAGAAGAACTCTTCAGAGTATCATCTAGGCAATTAAGACCTATCTTGAGGCCTTTCAAGTCATAAATGATCTCTCCGAAGGTTCTCATAGCGTCCGAAGAGGGTCTCTTGGTTACAATAGACCTCTCAGAAGGGTATTTTAGGTATAACAGAAATCTTCCGAAGATTATCTAGCCATGGAAGATCTGTCTAGAGGCCCTTATAACTATAAATGACCTCTCAGCAGGGTCTTTTGGGTATAGAAGAACTCTTGCGAGTATCCTCTAGTTATAGAAGTCCTTCAAGTTAAAAATGATCTCTCAGAAGGGTACTTTAGGTATAGATGAATTCTTCAGAAGATCCTCAAGTTATAGAAGTCCTGTCTAGAGGGTCTTTTAGGCATAGAATAATTCTTCCGAATATTCTCTAGTTATACAAGTCCCCTCCAGAGGCCCTTCTAATTATATTATAACCTCTTTAAAAATATTCCAATTAGTTTTCTATATATATTTTTTTTTTTTTTTTTTTTTTGCAAAATCTAACATGAATAGAGGTTTCATATGTTCCGTGACCTATAATGAAATTTTGCGTAGAAAAATTCATTCATTGGAATCAGACCATTTAAATGTAGTATTATCGGGAAATTTGCAGAAATAACCTCAAAGTTTGTATCTAAAAAATATTCCAATTTGTTTACTATGATATTTGTTAAATCTTGCAGGAATAGAGGTTTCATATGTTCCATGACCTATAGTGAAATTTTGTGTAGAATAAAAATTTGCAAAATTCGAAATAACCTCAAAAAGGTGTAGTTAAAAATATTCCAATTAGTTTTCTATATTTTTTGCTAAATCTTGCACGAATATAGGTTTTATATGTTCCGTGTCCTATAATAAAATCCTATGTTTTATTTTTTCCATTGGCATTAAGCCGCTAAAATGTGGTCTTAGAGGAAAATTTGCAGACATTCGAAATAACCTCAAAAATTGAATTGCGAAAAAATATCCCAATTGGTTTACTATAATTTTTTTCAATTTTGTGCTGTAGATAGCGATTTTGTTTGTTCGGGGACCAACAGTGAAATTTTGTGTAGAATATTTCTTCCATTGGCATCAACTCGCTAAAATGTACTATTAGAGGAAAATTTGAAGAAATTCAAAATAACCTCAAAAATTGAATTTAGAAAATATGTGTAATTTTTTTAAAATTATTTTTAAGTGTATTTTTTTAAAATATTTTATATGAAAAAATCATATGAATATGAAAAAAAAATCACAAAGATTTGAAATTTTTTAGAAAATAAAATTCTGATATTTTTAAATATATTAATTTGTATTTTTAATTTATTAAATATTATATAAATATATAATTTTAAGTCATTTATGTTTAGTTTGTAAGCTATAAAAACCAAATTATTGTTATATGTTGCCAAAAAAAGCCAAAATCTTATTCACTCTAACCTCAACTTTTAGATACAAAAATCTCCTATTATTGCCATGACCTCTTCTAAGCTTTATTCAATTTCTTCTTTGAAATTCATAAATTTCACAACAGAAATTTATTGTATTTCCCTTTCAATACTATTTTTTATTATTATTGGTTTATTTTTAATTTGAAAAAAAAAAACTTAAAAAAACCCCCTTGAACTTCCGAACCCCATTTAGAATGCAAGACCAACAATATCGATGCCAAAATCCAAAACCTATGATACCGATGATGAAACAAATAATGCAGCAGCTGCTGATAGACAACAAAAGGGCCAACAACAAAAATCAGAAAATGATTCCAAGCAGCAGCAACAACAACAGCAGGCGGCTGGCCAAAAGAATAACAAAGAAAACAAGGATTCTAAAAAGTAAGTTTTCAAATTCCAATAAAGAAATTCCAATATTTAATTCCTTATTTTTTTTCTTCTAGTGCCAATAATTCAAATCAAAATTCTGGCTGGTTTGGTGGTATCTGGAATAAGTTCTCGCTGAAACCCAAAAATCAAATGATATTGCCCGATGACAAGAATCCCTCAATTGTTTGGGATCCAGAGAAAAAGAAATGGGTTAATACCGATGCTGATGAACAGGCAGAGGAAGCATTTAAACCACCACCCAAAATGGGTGATTTAATGTCACAACAGGCAATGGCAACAAGTGGAGGAGGACCACCACCACCACAACATCAATCCCAATCTTCACAACCCCAAATACCATTTATGGATCCCCAGCAGCAGCAGCTGCAGCCACAACAACAACAATATGTGCCTACATCAACACCCCTAACCTCAACACCCATGTCACAACCACAACAACAGCAGCAGCAACAGTCCCAACAACCATCGACAAATGTGGCTGGCAATAATCAAAATAATCCAGCCCCTGCCAAGACTCCCACATTACAATCCAATATGTTTAAAATGCAAAGAAATCGAAGTAAGTTGGAATATTGTCTTCTTCTTCTTTAGTTCTAATATATTTTTCCTTTCTTGTTACTTAGCCCTGAAAAATGCCTATGTTGATGTTTTCAATCCATCTGGTGCTCCTGTAAATAAGGCTGCTGAAAATATACTAGCTCCTGCATTACCTCCTGCCACAGTGCCTCAAAGTGGATTCTTTATACCCGGCGGCTCAGGGTCAACAATGGCTGGTCAAGATAATAATGGTGGTGGTGGTTATCAACAACAACAGCAGGCGCAAGATGTAAGTAATGGATAGTGACTTATTGAATTTGTTTAAATTTTTTCGTGGATAAATATTATTGCTGCAACTTAGTTGTGTTTGGGAACTTATATTGAAATTTTGTGTAGATTTTTTGTTCCTTTGGTAACAACCCCCTAAATATTATTGCAAAATAACAAAAAGTATTTAAAAAAATATGTTTCAAATTGTTTATAGTTTTGTTATTATAGGAACTCATAGTGAAATTTTGTGTAGAATTTTTGTTCCTTTAGTAACCAGCCCCAAAAATATAGCAATCTAGGAAAATTCGTTAAAATTCAAAATAACCTCAAAAATGTATATTAAAAAAATATGTTTCAATTTGTTTACTAAGATTTTAGCATTATAGAGCATATATAGATATTTATTTTACTCTGTGACCCATAGTGAAATTTTGTGAAGAAAAAATTTTCCATTTGTATCACACGCCTAAAATGTATCGCTGTAGGAAAATTTGCTGAAATTCAAAATAACCTCAAAAATGTATAGTTAAAAATTTATGTTTAAATTTATTTAATAAAATTTTAGCTAATTATATGAAAAATATTAGAGCTACACATTAGTTTTGTTCTGGAACTCATAGTGAAATTTTGTGTAGATGCTCTGTTCCTTTAGTATCATCCTCCTAAAATGTAGCCGTATAGGAAAATTCGTTAAAATTCAAAATAACCTCAAAAATTTATACATATTAAAAATTAAAAAAATATGACCAATTTGTTTACTAAGATTTTAGCATTATAGAACATATATAGAGATTTCTTTTAATCGGTGACCCATAGTGAAATTTTGTGCAGAACATTTTTTCCATTGGCATCACCCGCCTAAAATGTATCGCTATAGGCAAATTCGTTAAAATTCAAAATAACCTCAAAAATGTATAATTAAATTAAAAAATGATGATTAAAATTGTTTACGAAAATTATAGCTAATTATATTATAAATATTATAGCTACAAATTAGTTTTGTTCTGGAACCCATAGTGAAATTTTTGTGTAGATTTTTTGTTCCTTTGGTATCATCCCCCTAAAATGTAGCAATCTGGGAAAATTCGTTAAAATTTAAAATAACCTCAAAAAAGTATATTTAAAAAAATATTATTAATTTGTTTACTAAGATTTAAGCATCATCGAGCATATATAGATATTTCTTTTCTTCGGTGACCTATAGTGAAATTTAGTGTAGAAAATGGCCTTCATTGGAATCAGACCACTAAATGTATTATTATCGAAAAAATTGCAGAAATTCGAAATAACCTCAAAAATTGAATTGAGATAAATATACCAATTTGTTTACTATGATTTTTTCAATTTGTGGCGTAGATAGATATCGATTTCGTTTGTTCAGTGACCTATAGTGAAATTTTGTGAAGAATAATTTTTCCATTGCCATGAAGCCGCTAAAATGTAGTAATATCGAAAAATTTGCATAAATTCGAAATTACATTAAAAATTGAATTGAGATAAATATGCCAATTTTTTTACTATGATTTTTTCAACTTGTGGCGTAGTTAGCGATTTCGTTTGTTCAGTGACCTATAATGAAATAAATTTGTGGCGTAGTTAGCGATTTCGTTTGTTCAGTGACCTATAATGAAATCCTGTGTAGAATATTTCTTCCATTAAAAAAAGTAGTTTTAAAAAAGTACCCTAATTTATTTACTATGATATTGCTAAATGTAGCATTAATAGAGGTCTCATATGTTCCGTGGCCTATAATGAAATTCTGTGCAGAATACTTCTTCCATTGGTATCAAGCCGCTAAAATGTAGTATTATCGAAAAATTTGCATAAATTCGAAATAACCTCAAAAATTTATATTTAAAAAATATCCTAATTTGTTTACTCTGACATTTGCTAAATCAGACCACTAAATGTAGTATTATCGAAAAAATTGCAGAAATTCGAAATAACCTCAAAAATTGAATTGATATAAATATGCCAATTTGTTTACTATAATTTTTTTTTCAATTTGTGGCGTAGATAGCGTTTTCGTTTGTTCAGTGACCTATAATGAAATTTTGTGTAGAATAATTCTTCCATTGCCATGAAGCCGCTAAAATGTAGTATTATCGGGAAATTTGCAGAAATTCGAAATAACCTCAAAATTTGAATTGAGATAAATATGCCAATTTGTTTGCTATGATTTTTTCAATTTATTATTTTTAAATAAAAATATGTTGTTATTAATTTTTATTTTTTTTCTTTACAGACACCACAATTCTACAATCCTAATCAATATGGAGCTGGTACTGGTTATTAAAATAATATAGAAAAAATAAAAATAAACTACAATATTTTTTTATGTTTAATCAATTATTTTTTTATTAATGTGCAAATGCTTGTTTCAATGGATGTGTGTCTTAAGTTGTTTATATAGTTTAAATATATATATTTATAAATTAATAAAAGTAAAAACAAAACAAGGAAACTAAACAATATAGCAAATTTATATATATATAATAAAAACGAATAAAGAAAAACAATAAAACCAGAAATGTTAAACGAAAATAAAAGAGACACGTTTTTGGGCGATAAAATGTGAATCTAAAAATGATGATTGAAAAAAGACATACAAACTAAAAGAAACGAAATGAAAATAACAATTATTAAGAATTATTTAAAGAAAAAATATATAACAACTAAACGAATGTACATGTCTAGATTTTTTTTTGTTTGTTAAATTTATTGCTACTGTAAAAGATTTGTTTCCTTCTTCCTCCCCCTTTTTATATATATTTTTTTCTGTTTCCTTTTAAAACACCTTTAATGTGTTTTTAAATTATAAACGTGTTTTTTTTTTTTTTTTGTTTTGTAAATCTTATAGTATATTATTATCTATATATAATTATTAAAAACATATATACATTATTTAGTTATACAACAACAACAATATGTAATATTTGTGTGTTTTGATATTTCATTTTGTTTGCCTTATTTTCTTCCTTTTTTTGTTACACAAAATGTATACTTTTTTTTCTAAATATAAAAATAGAGAACGTTTAAATGTTAATTTTCCAAAACAAAAAGTTTTCTTTTTTCCCCCGGATAAAAAAAAAACTGTAAAATGGTATTTTCTTTCCTCTTAAAAAAACAAAATAAATTGTTTAAATGTTGGTGAGCTAAAAAAAAACTTTTTTGTATGCATGACTTTATTTCAATTTTTTAATATGATTTTTGCTAAATCTAGCATCAATTGAGCTTTAATTTGTTCTATGGCCAATAGTGAAATTTTGTGTAGAATATTTCTTACATTGGCATCAACTCGCTAAAATGTAGTATTACCGGAAAATTTGCATTAATTCAAATAACCTCAAAATTTGAATTGCGAAAAAATATCCCAATTTGTTCACTACGATTTTTCGAATTTATGGCGTAGATAGCGGTTTCGTTTGTTCGGAGCCCAATAGTGAAATTTTATATATAATATTTATTCCATTGGCATAAAGCCGGTAAAATGTAGTATTATCGAAAAATTTTTTGGAAATTCAAAATAACCTCAAAAATGTAATTCCAAAAATATTTAAATTTTTTTTGCTATGATTTTTGCTAAATCTGGCATATATTGAGATTTCATTGTTCTATGGACTATAGTGAAATTTTGTGTAGAATATTTTTTACATTGACATTAACCCGCTAAAATGAAGTATTATGGGAAAATTTGTTGAAATTCGAAATAACCTCAAAAATGGAATTGTGAAAAAATATTCCAATTTTTTTTACTACGATTGTTCAATTTTTTGCTATGATTTTTGATAAATCTAGCATCAGTTGAGGTTTCATTTGTTCTATGACCTATAGTGAAATTTTGTGTAGAAAATTTCTTCCATTGGCATCAAGCCGCTAAAATGTGGTATTATCGGGAAATTTGCAGAAATTCGAAATAACCTCAAAAATTTAATTGCGAAAAAATATCCCAATTTATTTGCTACGATTGTTCAATTTTTTACTATGATTTTTCCTAAATCTAGATAGAATATAGGTGTCATAAGTTCAGTGACCTCTGGTGAAATTTTGTGTAGAATATTTCTTCCATTGGCATCAACTCTCTATAATGTAGTAATATGGGAAAATTTGTTGAAATTCGAAATAACCTCAAGAATGGAATTGTGAAAAATATCCCAATTTGTTTACTACGATTATTCAATTTTTTGCTAAATCTTGCAAGAATATAGGTTTCATAAGTTCAGTGACCTATAATGAAATTTTGTGTAGAAAAATTCTTTCATTGGAAACAAGCCGCTAAAATGTAGTATTATGGGAAAATTTGTTGAAATTCGAAATAACCTCAAAAATCGAATTGTGAAAAATACACTAATTTGTTTACTATGATTTGTTAGCTCCCAAATTTTTTATAAATAATTTTTACGATTACAAAATATGCGTGGATTTTTTCAAAATGTCTATCAAAGGCGTAGATTTTTAAAAATTTTTTTTTTTCAATTTGTCTACAAAAAAAAAACTATTTTTTCAGTTTCCTAACATAGTTGTGATTTTTTTAAATATTTAGGATTTTTTTGCTTTTTTCAGTTTTTTGTTTTGTTTTATAAAGCTGCATTTATTATTGTAAACTATAGATAATTTCTATTTCTTTTTTAATGTTTCATTTTGTTGCTTATGTATATGTTAAATATATATATATATATTTTTTTTTTGTACATTTTAATTTTATTTATAAAAATATCAGGTGCTGGTTTCTATATATGTATATATACTCTTTACTTTCCTACTTACTCTTTAATTTTAAGATTTCGTAAAATAAAAAAACTTTAATAAAAAAAATCCAATTTTTTGTTGTGACAAACATAACCTTCAAATTCCGATTAAAATTCTAAAGAACTCATTCATTGTTCAAATGTTGCAATTATTGGCTATTTTGGATTCTCAAGGGGGCTACAAACAAGATTTTTTAAAATAACCTAATTTGGTTTCGAAATTGAAATGGCAAGCATACTAATATCCAAATAAAACATGATTTCCATAGAATTGAAAATATTATGGTGGTCTCGTAGTAACCCATCTCTGCTGCTGTTTGTTGTTCCATTACAAAAACAAAATTATCTATAACAATTAATTATATTTTCCTAAATTATGTCACAAAAATTGTAAACTATATAAAATTTTTTGTTTATATGTTTTTATAAAAAATATTTATTATATGAAAAAAAAATTCTTTGACTAAAAACTGAATATTTGAAATTTCATAACAAAAAATCTTTGAATTATAACAATAATACATAATACGTGACGTGCATATATTTAAATGTAAAAAAAAAAAAAACAAACAAATATAAAACTATAATAAATGAAATTATTATTATTAATAATAAATAAGAAATTATATACGAATTATTAAAATAAAAATAAGTCTTTTATTTTAGATGGAAAAAATATAGTGTTATATGAAAATTTGCCCAATTTCAAACTAACCTCAAAAAATCTAATTAAGAAAATAAACCAATTTTGTTTGTTGTTATTTTTGGAATATATATTATATATAGAGATTTCTTTTGTTCGGCGACCTCTAGTGAAATTTGATGTAGAATATTTCTTGCATTGGCATCTGACCACTAAAATGTAGAATTATAGGAAAATTTGCCGAATTTGAAAAATAACCTCAAAAAATCGAATTAAATAAATCAACTAATTTTGTTTGTTGTTATTTTTGGAATATATATTATATATAGAGATTTCGTTTGTTCAGCGACCTCTAGTGGAATTTGGTGTAGAATATTTCTTTCTTTGGTATCACAACGCTAGAATGTAGCAAGTTAGGAAAATTTGCCAAATTTCAAACTAACCTCAAAATATCGAATTAAATAAATAAAGCAATTTTGTATGTAACTATTTTTGCTATATATAGCCTATATAAAGATTTTATTTGTTCGGCGACCTCTAGTGGAATTTGGTGTAGAATATTTCTTCCATTGGTATCACTCGGCTAAAATGTAGAATTATAGGAAAATTTGCCGAATTTGAAAAATAACCTCAAAAAGCTAACTAAATGAATAAACCAAATTTGTTTGTGGTTGTTTTTGCTATATATAGTATATATAGAGATTTCATTTGTTCGGCGACCTCTAGTGAAATTTAGTGTAGAATATTTCTTCCATTGGTATCACCCGGCTAAAATGTAGTATTATATGAAATATTGTTGAAATTCAAAATAACCTCAAAAAATTTAATTAAATAAATCAACTAATTGTGTTTGTTGTTATTTTTGCAAAAATTAAAATTATGAAAATATATAAATTCAAATCCAATCTGCCAGTTGTGCCTGACATGTCAACATCTGCAAAAAAAGTAAAAATTTATACAAATTTTATTCAAAACAACAATCTAAAAAGCAAAGCAGTTCCTAAAATAATCCTTATCCTCAGGACAAGGTAATATTAAAGATTTCGTTTCGATTCTTTCAAATGTGTTAGAAAAATTGGACTCATCCTCAATTTCCACATAATTCCAATATCTCACCTATTCCACACAAACCCAAAAAATCCAAAGAACAAACATTACGATTTGCCTTACACCGGGAACAGGGTCTACCCAAATGGAATTCATGGCGTAACTGGGAAGCATTAAAGGCCGGATAATAATAACAAACAATGAGATAGAGTGTGGGAGCAATGCTGGGGAAAAGGGAATACAAATTCCAAATTATTCTTATAAATATATAAAAAAATTGTGATACCTGCCCGCTCCACATCCCACAAATTCCAGTGAGGGCCATATCATTTGTGTAAAATTCGCCATAGATTTTTGTGATTCGTTCCGTAAATATTCTTCCAGCGTGTTGATATTATAACCAATTTCTAAATACCATGACCGCACAATACGACCGGGCCAACGTTTGGCCAGGCGTCGGCGCAACGAATAGTTTTGTTGGACTCTTAGCTTTTGTTCACCAATCACGAGGCAGTTATCTTTGTTGATTTGACAACTTTGTAAATATAACATGGCCATGGTTTCCAGATCACGACTCCAGTGCTGCAAAGGAAATTCGAAATTAAATTAAAATTGAATTTTTTCTTCTTCTTCCCCTTCTCCCCCTCTTACCACCAAGTTCATATT
The DNA here is from genome assembly GCF_032173495.1 of Musca vetustissima. Classification (NCBI taxonomy): domain Eukaryota; kingdom Metazoa; phylum Arthropoda; class Insecta; order Diptera; family Muscidae; genus Musca; species Musca vetustissima. Next base: position 179,390 of record NW_026879776.1, on the reverse strand, counting down.
GGCAATATGCCAATCTTCGGCCACCTTGTTACGTATGCCATTATGACCAGCTATGAAAATACGTTTCCAGGCATTAGTTAGCGGTATATATTGGTAATTGGCACAGGGTTCCCGAGGCTTTCGATGGCGAAACAAAATTTGAAATATTTTTTTGAAATTTCCAAAAATCTCACCTCACACAAGAAATGCGTTTTATTATCGTCACATTTGTACTCTTTTGCTGGACATAAATGTTCCGTTTCCAATGGCAATTGAAATTGATATTGTTGATAGTTAAGAGCAGCAAATGCATGATCAACTTTCAATACTACCAAAAAAATTATTTTGAATGGAAAAGTAAATAAAATAAATTTCATTTTGAAAGGAAAAATAATCAAAAAATGTAATAAAAAAATACAACCAAATTTGTTTCCTATTATTTTTGCTACATATAGTATATACATATAAATTTCGGTTGTTCGGTGACCACTAGTGAAATTTGATATAGAATATTTCTTCCATTGGTATCACCTCGCTAAAATGTAGCATAATAGGAAATATTAAAAATTCCATATAACCTCAAAAAATCGAATTAAATAAATAAACAATGTTGTTTGTTATTATTCTTGCTATATGTAGTATATATAGAGATTTCTTTTGTTCGGCGACCTCTAGTGAAATTTAGTATAGAATATTTCTTCCATTGGTATCAGCTGGCTAAAATATTGCAATTTAGGAAAATTTGCCAAATTTCAAAATAACCTCAAAAATCGAATTAAATAAATCATACAATTTTGTTTGTTGTTATTTTTGCTATATATAATATATATAGAGATTTTATTTGTTCGGCGACCTCTAGTGAAATTTGGTATAGAATATTTTTTCCATTGGTATCACCACGCTAAAATGTAGTATTATAGGAAAATTTGCTGAATTTAAAAATAACCTCAAAAAATCGAATTAAATAAATCAACTAATTTTGTTTGTTATTGTTTTTGAAATATATAGTCTATATAGAGATGTATTTTGTTCGGCGACCTCCAGTGAAATGTGGTATAGAATATTCCTTCCATTGGTCTCACCCGGCTAAAATGTAGTATTATGGAAATTTTGTTAAAAATTTAAAATAACCTCAAAAAATCTACTTAAATATATCAATTTTGTTTGTTTCTATTTTTTGTACTTATAGTACATATAGAGATTTCTTTTGTTCAACGACCTCTAGTGAAATTTGGTATAGAATATTTCTTCCATTGGAATCAGGCCGCTAAAATGTAGTATTATAGGAAAAATTGCCAAATTTCAAAATAACCTAAAAAAATTCCATCAAATTTTTTGAACATGAAAAAAATATTTTTTAAAATTTCTTGCCTTGAAATTTTTTTTTTTTTTTTAATATACACAAAAAATTATTATTAAAAATTTTTTGCCTTGAAAAAATATTTTTAAAATTTTTTTGCCTTGAAAACATTTTTTTAAATTGTTTGCATTCAATTATTTTTTCTTTTTAATTTTTTGCCTTAAAAAATATTAAAAAAAATCAGTTTTTTTACACTTAAAAATATTTACAAAATTTATGTTTTATTTTTAACAATTATTTAGAACAATATGGTTTAACAATTTAATAAACAAATTCAATACATTATCAAATTAAATTGTGATTTTTTTTCAATTTTTTTCTTTAACTTTTCCATTGTATTTTGTAGGATGTCTCCGCTGCACGTGGGCCGCTAAATTTGAACTGTACTTGTATTCGTTGCTGCAATATTTACATTTATAAAGTGGCGATTTACTTTTATGCTGTGCCCTATGTTCGCTCAAGGCAAACGTAGTACGATAAACTTTATCACATTCCGAACACTTGTATCGCTTATTTTCACATTGATCTTTTCGTCGTTTCCGTTCCGCGGCATACTCCTCGATATGGTGTCGCCTTTTATGCTTCAAACGGGCGTTGGGTTCACGAAATACCATTGGACACCATTGACAAGGAAATCGTTTATCGACCAGGCAGTGTACAATCTGTAGATGGGCATACAAATTGTTTTTGGCACTAAAAATTCGATCACAAACACGACATTGATGACATTGATTATCCGTATGGTATTCCAATTTGTGGCTCCTTAAAGAGACTCGATTTTTGTACGATTTACCACACAACTCGCATTTAAGCCGCGATTGAAGAACGTCCTCCTTCTGGGGACCATCGCAATAATTTAGATGGACTTTATAAGTCTGGGCTTTGGCAAATGTCTGGGCGCAGGCGTTGCATTTGATGTTCTCCTTGGGTATGGCTAAACCGACATGTCGTTGACGATCGTGACGGTTTAGACTATCGCGACTTTTCAAGGCAATACAACAAATGTCACACTTGAATGTCCTCCTTGAGGTGTGATAGAAAATATGCTCTTGTATTTGGTAGCGATAACTTAGCTGCATTTTACAGCAAGTTATGTAACATTCTGTAGTGGGGTGACGTTGCTGAAAATGTTCTCGTAGGAGAGTAAATTTCGGACATTCGAAATCGCATAGTTCACATTTTAGCTGGGGTCGCCATTTAGCTATTAATTCGTCATATTGTTCAATGGTTTGAAGATATTTTCGAGGGACCTTTCGTTTTCGAACATTATCAGTGGTGGTAGTTTTTTCATTGCCACTGGAAGTTGTATCCTCCGAATCGTAGTTTTTTAATTCCAATTCATTTTCATGCTCCTCATCGGATATATCGAAATCGTAGGCCTTTTTTCGTATTATGGAAGTTTTTTTTAATTTGCGGCGGCGCTTTTTTAAATTTTGTTGATTATTTGCGGCTTTTGGTGGTTGAATTTGATTGTCGTCGATTTCCGTGGGATTTTCTGATTTCGGATGATTTGGTTTTGTTTCTTGGCGCAGTGAAAAGGAAATGCCAGTGTCCTCATCATCATATGAAATGTTTCCACTTCCCGCTGACCATTCAGAGCCGGAGGAGGAAATTACAACTTCTTCATCTTCTTCTGGGTCAGAATCTTTATGGGATGAATTTGCAATTTGGGAATTCAATGGGGAATCTTTAGATTTCTGAGGAGACGGACTTTCAATTTGAGAATTCAATTTATCAATTTGGCAAGGATTGGCTGCCAACAATCTGAAATCCTTTACGGTAATACAACCAATTTTACTACTCTCCGTTGTCATTGTTTCCGCGCTACTATCAATAGCGGTATTTGAATTTCCCTTATCACCCCCCTCTTTTCCCTCAGATTCTCCTTCACTCATTATTTCTAAAATAGTATAACTATCCTCGTTATTATGGGATTCATCATCATCGTCGTCGTTAGCCAAGATTACTTGGGGGTTTTCTTGAATTTCAGCATCCGGCTCAAGTTTGACTTCAATTGAGGCCTGCTCAACTGGAGAATTTGTTGTTGGCACATTTAAATTTTGCAATCCCTTTTCCTTCGATTTAATACCAATAAATTCTCTATCATTTTTACCATATGTCCAATGTTTAGTTTTCCCACTGCTTTGATTTCGGGCTGTGAATTTCGATACCAAGAAAGACGGTGATTGCCGATTGATGTTAATTCTATTTAAATTCTGAATATTTTCATTATGCGCCATTGTCCAAGGCATATCTCTAATGGAATTTCTATTATTATTTGCCACTGCAAATTCTTCCTCCGATTCCCGTTCACTATCATTGATTATTTCTAAAATACAATATACTTCATCGGATATGGTAGATACATTTGGATTTTCTTCTGGCTCATTTTTAACTTGAATTGATTCCGGTTCAATATGAGATGGTGATGGATTTTCCATTTCTTCTTCTTTGACACCAATAATTTCAGTATTATTTTCAACATGTGTCCGGGTGTTGGGGGTATCGTCGCTATTGATGTTAATAAATTCCTCCTGATGCAAATCATTTTCAGTTTTTATATTAACAACATCACTGAGGGCAACATGTGCATTGTATATGGCCTCCTGGAAGTTATTAAATTCATCAATATGATGCCAGCATTTAAGGCACACACTGGGAGGCAATTCAGCTCTACCATCCACATTTAAAAACTGTAATTAAAAAAAGGATTCAATGAAAACGAATTCTCTTAATATTAAATATTTATTTTACCAGTGGTGAAAAATATCTCAAAATCAAATCGTAATCATCCGTCCTGCCACCCTGATCATCGACGAGATTTTTTTGACCGATACAGAGTTTCAGACACAAACAACATTGGTCTTCGGTTATTTGCATGATATTTCAGGTAAATATTTTATTCAAATATATAGAATAGATACAGATCAAAATTTGTTTTAATATTTCAATACTGATCTGTATAAGAGTATCAAATTACATTTATGAAATTCAATTCAATATAACGCAGGAAGCATCATGATCATTTATTACTTTCTGAGTTTTATTTTGATTGTAGCATAATCGATCCAATATTACATCAAGAACAGATCATTAACTTTAATATTTTTTTGGGCCATAAACTGTTTTAAATATCCTTTTTAAACGATTAATTTAATTATTTTTTATTTCTGTTATATTATAAACAAATAAACAAGTTCAATTGAACTATTCACTGCATTGAACCAAAGGCACCTTATTAATATCGCTCACGCCATCATTATAAAGAATTAAAAGAAAGAAAACACAACCAGTTTAACAAAAACAAAAACAATTAGTCTTGCTAATTCCAAAAAAAATTATTTTCAAATTGAAAGCACAAAAATAAATAAACAAACAATTCTGATTGAATGTCGATGTATGAAAATTCAAGAAGAGTTGCAAGAGATTGCAAAAAAATTTTTCCAAAGAATTTGCAAACTCTCACTGAAAGAACTGTCAAAATTTCTCTCTCCAATCTCTTTTGCAGAACTTTGTTAGTATTTTTGCTATATATATATCATATGTAATGATTTCTTTTATTCGGTCACCTCTAGTGAAATTTGGTGTAATGGAATAAATACCATTACCATGGCCCCCCTAAAATGTATTATAGGAAAATTTGCCGAATTTCAAAATAACCTTAAAAATCGAATTAAATAAATATATCAAATTTGTTTGTTATTATTTTTGGAATATATAGTATATATAGATATTTATTTTGTTCGGCGACCTCTAGTGAAATGAGGTATAGAATATTTCTTCCATTGGTATCATAACGCTTAAATGTAGTATTGAGGAAAAAACTCAAAATAACTTCAAAAAATCCAATTAAATAAATAAACTAATTTTGTTACAATTTTTTCAAGATATATCGCACATAGAGATTTCGCTTGTTCGGTGACCTCCACTGAAATTTGGTGTAGAACATTTCTTCCATTGGCATCAGACCGCTTAAATGTAGTATTATAGGAAAATTTGCACAAATTTCAAAATAACCTCAAAAAATGTAATCTTAAAAAACAATTTTTCTTGTTAATATTTTTGCTATATATAGTATATATAGAGATTTCTTTTATTCGGTCACCTATAGTGAAATGGGGTATAGAATATTTCTTCCATTGGTATCACCCGGTTAAAATGTAATATTATATGAAAAATTGCTTAACAATAATCTATAATATTGGTGGTAAAACAAATTTAATACTCAAATATTTTGTTTTTTCAATTTTTTTCTATAATTGTATTTTGTAGGATGTGCCCGCTGCACGTGGCCCGCTAAATTTGAACTGTACTTATATTTGTTACTGCAATATTTACATTTATAAAGAGCTGATTTACTTTTATGCTGTGCCCTATGTTGTCTTAAGAAATGCGACGTACGATAAACTTTATCACATTCCGAACACTTGTATCGCTTATTTTCACATTGATCTTTTCGTCTTTTCCGTTCCGCGGCATACTCCTCGATATGGTGTCGTCTTTGATGTTTTGAACGGGCGGTGGGTTCACGAAATACCATTGAACACCATTGACAAGGAAATCGTTTATCGACCAGGCAGTGTACAGTCTGTAGATGGGAATACAAATAGTTTTTGGAACAAAGAATTCGATCACAAACACGACATTGATGAATTTTATCAGTATGGTGTACCAATTTGTGGCTCCTTAAAGAGATTCGATTTTTGTACGATTTACCACACACCTCACATTTAAAACGTGATTGTAGGACGTCCTCTTTCTGGGGACCATCGCAATAATTTAGATGGACTTTATAAGTCTCGGCTTTGACAAATGTCTGGGCGCAGGCGTTGCATTTGATGTTCTCCTTGGGTATGGTTAGAACGACATGTTGTTGGCGATTGTGACGTATTAGGCTATCGCGATTTTTCACGGCAATACAACAAATGTCACACTTGAATGTCCTCTTTGAGGTGTGATAATAAATGTGCTGTTGTATTTGATAGCGATAACTTAGCTGCATTTTACAGCAAGTGATGTAACATTCTGTGGTGGGGTGGTGCTGGCGAAAATGTTCTCGGAGGAGAGTAAATTTCGGACATTCGAAATCGCATAGTTCACATTTTAGCTGGGGTCGCCATTCAGCTATTAATTCGTCATATTGTTCAATGCTTTGAAGATATTTTCCACGGGGCCTTTGTTTTCCGACATTATCAGTGGAAGTTTTTTCATTACCACTGGAAGTTATATCCTCCGAATCGTAGTTATTTAATTCCAATTCATTTTCATGCTCTTCATCGGATATATCGAAATCGTAGGCCTTTTTTCGTACTATGGAAGATTTTTTTAATTTGCGGCGGCGCTTTTTTAAATTTTGTTGATGATTTTCGGCTTTGGATGGTTGATTTTGATTATCGTCGATTTCCATGGGATTTTCCGATTTCGGATGATTTGGCTTTGCTTCTTGATGCAGTGAAAAGGAAATGCCAGTGTCCTCATCATCATAAGAAATGTTTCCACTTCCCGCTGACCATTCAGAGCCGGAGGAGGAATTTGAAATAGAATCTTCTTCATCTTCTTCTGGGTCAGAATCTTTGGGGGATGAATTTGCAATATGAGAATTCAATTGGGAATCTTTACATTTCGTAGGCGAGTTCATTTTACGATCTTTATCAATTTGACAAGGATTGGCTGCCAACAATCGGAAATCCTTTACGGTAATATAACCAATTTTACTTCTCTCCGTTGTCATTGTTTCCGGGCTACTATCAATAGCGATATTTGAATTTTCCTTATCACCCCCCTCTTTTCCCTCAGATTCCCCTTCACTCATTATTTCTAAAATCGTATAACTATCCTCGTTATTATGACACTCATCATCGTCGTTAGTCAAGATTACTTGGGGATGTTTTGAAATTTCAACATCCGGCTCAAGTTTGACTTCAAATGAGGCCTGCACAACTGGAGAATTTGTTGTTGGGACATTTAAATTTTGTTTTCCCTTTTCCATTGGTCTGATACCAATGAATTCTCGATCATTTTTATCATATCCCAAGATAGGCGGTGATTGTCGATTGAAGTTAATTCTATTTAAATTCTGAGTATTGTCTTTATGGTCCATTTTCCCAGGCATTTCCCTAACGGGAAATAGAATAGATACATATCAAAATTTGTTTGTGTATTTCAATACTGATCTGTATAAGAGTATCAAATTACATTTACATATTAAATTCAATATAACACAGGAAGCATCATGATCATTTATTAGTTCCTTGTTGGTATCTTGACTATAGCATGATCGATCCAATATCAAATCAAGAGCAGATCATTAACTATAATATTTTTAGGTCATAAACTGTTTAAAATGTCCTTTTTAAACGATTAATTTAATTATATTTTAATTTCCATTATATTATAAACAAATAAACAAGTTCAATTGAACTATTCACTGCATTGAACAAAAGGAACCACAGCAATATCGCTCACGCCATCCACTGTACAATGATAACACACCATAGACCACATGATGACGGCGTTAAAAAGGCTTCAATGACAATGGTTGTTAAAATATAAACATTATTTCTAGATTTTCTTAAAATATATTGTAAAATAAAAGTAATAGGATTGATTTTTTTAAATGTTTTTTTTTTTAATTTTAAAGCAATTTTTTCTATTTTCTGTTGTTAACCCTAAAACAATGCGCGAATTTAAAAAAATAAATATTTTCTCATGCTAATACATTTTGTGGATTTAAGAAATATTTTCAGTGCGTAAATTAAAAAAAAAATATTTTTTAGAATATCTGCAGACTTGTTGTAGATACAATTTATTTCTAAAAACTATTAGAAGACGTCAAATAAAAATATATATTATTTTTAACACCATGCTTAGTTGTTTTAAATATCCTTCAATGGTAGTAACAAATTTGCATTCATTTTTTTCAAAGCCAACACTTTCTGCACTGCAAGATTCTACCAGATTTTACTATTTTCTTCGATATCATAAAGGAAAATCAGCTATCGTAGTAAAAAGTAGTAGATTCTTGCAGTACGGGAACAGACCAAATTGATTTGTACATTTGAATTGTAATCTAGTACAAATCTTTAACCCAGAGGGTTTAAATTGACAATTCCATTACATATATGTAAAAAACCGCATAAATGCTGCTTAAGCGTAAATTTAAAACAATATTTATCAACAAATAATAAAATTTATCAATAAAAATAGGAGGCTTTTAAAAAATATTTACCAATAAAAATACAAGATTAAAAAAATCTTATCAAGGAAATAAAAGAACTTTTATTTATTATTTTTAATAGAAATAATTTTAAAAATGTGTGAAACATGTGAAACATTATTTAAGATGTATATTTGAAAAATAATGACAAAGAATCATTTTATTTTTTGAAAAATACCAAAAGAATATGTGATTTTCCCTTTAATAACTTCAATTTACATCAACTACAACTTTCCATCCCTGCCTAACGTCAGAATGTCCATTGTAAGAGTCTAAACGCAACCATAGAGTCTAGAGTCAGCGACAGTCATTTGCCGTGTGTTTCTTGTAGGCAACGGGAAATCGCGACGGCTGACGTTCGCGTCTAGCGGCATGACGCTAGAATAGATTTTATTCATTTTTGCTCAGCAAATACTAAAATTTCTCACTTGCTCTCAATTGAGTTGCCATATTTTAGGTAAAAATCAACAGTGCTGCCAAATTTTAATGATAATTTATATCAAAACATATGGCAGTACTGTTAAAAAAACAAATATTTTCAAAGATTGTGGATATTTTGAATTATTAATAAAATGGAAGAAAAATATTTTTTTCAATAATTTTATCCAAATTCCTTGACATTATTGTTTATTAAATAATAAATTGATTTTGGTTTGCACAACGTAAAATTTTCTGTCAGAAAATGAAAACAAATAATTGACATTTTGTGCCGCTAACGCTAACTCTTTCGTTTGGTTTTCACGCCGGCGAAAAAGTATGACGCTGACTCGTGACTCTCTGGTTGCGTTTAGACTCTAACAAAACAACGCCGTCATGAGAATGGCGCGAACAGCTGTTTTATACTATTGAAGTAATCAAATAATAAAATAAGCTTAAATTCAAAGAAACTGCAAGAAAAAATCTTAAAATTTAATGGAATAATTAGGAAAATCAAATGAAAAGGTACTAAATATTTTAAAATAATGTAATTTTCCCATTGCAAACAAATCTATTTGTGTTTCTGACAGCTGTCGCCCAATTCAATGCGACTAACGGCGTTAGCCCAACCAATTGAAAGACTCAGTACTCATGAGAGCAATGTGTCAAAAGAAAAGCAGCAAGCAATGGGCGAGAGGTGTTATTGGTTGAAATTATTGATAAAATTCACTGAATAAATCTGCATTATACGTATATAAATAATATATTAAAAACAACTACAACATTATTCTTCAATATTTATAATGTGAGTATATGAATTATTTAAGTTTATAAACTAATATTTAACGTTTAAGAGAGAGGGAGGCAGCAGCAGTCATGGCTTGTTTTCATTTTGTTGCTTGATTGTAGAGTGAGAGAGGGAATGAGTGAGCGACGGGGTGTTAAATAATTGACAGACAAAAGATCATGAATGATTAGGAGAGTTTGGCGTTTGTTGATTCCTGCATAGTTTTGTTTATATTGTTTTTGTTATTAAAGGAAGGTAATTTTTAGAAGCCACAAAGTGGAAATATATTTGGCGGGAAGTATCATCAGGTATTGATTGCTCAAATAATAGATAATCAGGGCATCCCCGTCACATGGATGAAGCATTAATGAAATTGAGACATGTTTGGGGCAAGGCATGGGTCAAGGTATGACTTGAGGCAAGGTATGATTTATATGAATGTACTTTTAAGAAGCAGTGTTGTCTGCATCTCAAACTTTGTGTGCAGATAGTTTTGGTGTCATCCAATTCACTTGTTCGATTCCAAGAAGAAAATGAATCTGAATTTGGAATGCGAATTTGTTAGCTTTAAAACAATATTTAACGGGGACCCCGTTTTCGTAATCCAAATGACTTTTTGTAACCATGAAATTATTTGGTTAAGCACCTGAATTGATTTAAAGAAATGGGTTTTAAAATATTTTTTATTTAAATATTGCAGAAATTGTGAAATTGTGTAGGATAGAATGTTTCCTGCCTTATCGGAATAGAATTGTAAGGATGTTAATAGCATGTAGCATATTTACATGCAACTTCTTTTGCAATATATATTTTTTAATTAAATTTCTTATTCAATATAATTAATTGTTTTATTTTTCTCTATATATTTTTTCAGAACATTTTATTACCTGCAAAAAGTTTATACCCTTTGGTTTTAAAATAAATTTTGCAAAAATGTCCAACCACATAACCTGCCGTTTATGTTTGGATTATTGCAATGAAGGTTATTGTGATCTTTATAATGAAGAATATGAAATGGATAGTGGCGCTACTACCGCGACAACAAATGAGGTTTATGATTTGGTGAAGAAATACTTTCCAGATGAGGTAAGTCCATAAAAATACTTCAAAAAACATCTTAAAGGGGTCACATGTTATTTAAAAATACCAGTACCAGCCAAAGGCTTGGATTAAAAAAATATTTTTTCAAGGTTTGAATTTTTTTAAATATTGTTTACATTGTGACCCAAATGTTTTACCTCTCCCACATAATAACTTTTTTCCTTTTCCCTTTTTTCCAGTTATTAAATATGGATTGCAGTAAACATTTAACTAAATTATGTCTACAATGTTGGCATTACATAGAGGAATTTCATAATTTTCAAGAATCCATAATATTGGCACAAAGCATGAGAATGAGTGAACATCTGAACACAATAGATGAAGAGGCTGCCGCAATGGCTGCCGAGGAAACCCAAAGTATTGCCTCAGAAATTCCAATTAAATTTGAACAATATGATATTTCAATGGTGAATACAAATGAAATCGAAGAACATGAAGAGGAAATCGAAGCCGAAGAAATTGAAGTAGCACAGGATGACGAAATGGAAGAAGGAGAACAGGGAGAAGTGTTAACAGCAGCAGCATCAGTTGCTGAAGAAGATCACAATTACATCGATGAAAATGTTGAAGATTTTATTATTATGGAAGCAGAAGAAGATGAACCAGATGAAGAAGCCACATCATCGAATATGGAAATGACGGATAATATAAATGAAATTTATGTAGATGAAACAGAAACCGAAACAACAACGACAACAAAAATTGAACTTGATAATCATTTATATATAACCGAAATAATCGAACATGAAGATAAGTACCTAAAGGTGCAACAAAGAAACGTCAAAGAATTACAAAGCATTGAAGAATATGATGAATTCATTGGCAATTGGCGTCGCCATTTGGAATGTGATATATGCAGTGACACTGTGGAAACATATTCAATGCTTTGTGATCATTTTATGGAACATCATCCACTCGACGAGTGTTACATCAATTGTTGTGATCTCAAATTACAACAACGTTGGGAAATTGTTGAACATATTCTATATCACAAGGCTGCCGATACCCATAAATGTAATATTTGTTTTGAAAAAGTGCCCAATGAAGCCATGGCCAAGCAACATTGCCATGAATTGCATGCGGAACAGATATCATCCGATGTTTCATCTCCCGCCGCGGCACGTCTGCACGGAGCACAACCTCCTCCAGGCTCTAAACGGCTGGTAAAAAAAGATAAATTGAAAATTTATAAATGTAAAATCTGCGACAAGGTATTCTTTGACAACAATGGTCTGCGGGCACATCGTGAAGCTGAACACCAACAGCACAGCGATATCATTTGTACATTTTGTCCCGAAGCGTTTTCACAATTTTCCAGCTATCAGGCTCATTTGAAAACCGAACATCAGCAGGAATGGAAAATGAAACGTAATCAGGAGGCAATTGAAATGTTGCCGCAGATACGTAAACATTTGGCCGGGGCCAAGCTAAGTCAGAAAAATAAAACATTACAGCAGAAGAAAGCCAAACAGGGCGCAGGCGACTCAACCGAATGCAGGTGTCCGATTTGTGGCAATGTTTATCATTCGCAGCGTTATCTACGTGCCCATCTGGCCCTGCACGGTGGCAAGGCCACGTATTTGTGTCAATTCTGCTCGAAAGTCTATCACCTGGCCAACAGCTTATCCTATCACATTCGCCTGAAACACAGTGGCCAGACCCAGACGGTCGAATTAAAATGTCACATTTGCGGTAAAATGTACTACACCAAGAAGGCGTACCTTCAACACCTGAGCATGCACGAGGGCAAACCCTCGTTTACCTGTAAAATTTGTTCCAAACAATATTTCTTCAGCTCCAGTTTATCGAATCACATGAAATATTTCCATGCCCCCAATCAGGAGGTGGTCAAAGCCCGTTCAAAGGCCGCAGCAGAACGCAGACGAAAACGTCGCGGTCCACCGGGCTCAAATCCACTACCCTGCCATTTGTGCACTAAAGTCTATTACACCAAAAAGGCCTTGGATCAACACTTGACCAAACATGAGGGTAAACCATCGTTCAAATGTAAACTCTGTTCGAAACAATACTATTTCAGTTCGAGTTTTTCCAATCACATGAAATATTTCCATGCCGAAAAGAAACCGCCCGTAGATGAGTCGGTGAAGAAGGCAAAAATGTTGGCCGTCATAAACAAGGCCATGGAGGCGGGGAAAACCCTATACAAATGCCATAGCTGTGATAATGTTTATTATAGTCGGCGCACCCTGCGTGAGCATGAAAACCGACACTTGGCCCAAGAAGGATCACATGCATGTAAATTTTGTTCAAAGAAATATTTTCTCAAATCGGCCATGTATAATCACATGAGAAGCCAGCACAATTATCAACCGCGAAAAGATGCTTCCTTTAAAAAATCACCCAAAGGAAAAGCGTCCGCAAAGGATGCGACGACGGGCGAACAACCTCACATGGATACTTTAGATGATTTGGTTGAATGTTTAGAATTAGATCAAGGTATAACCCCTGTGAAACAAAATTCCAAAGCAAAAGCTGGAGGAGGGCAACAACAGAACTCTGCAAAGAAGACTGAAGGCTTAAAGTGTTCATCATGTGACAAGGTGTATCAATCGAAACGTAGCCTGCGTGAACATGAAGCCAAACACACCGGCGAAGAGTTGTATGCATGTAAATATTGTGGCAAGAAATTCTATTTGAAATCAACAATGAGTACACACATTAAAAAGCAGCATCGTCAGGGTTTCGCCTCGACAAGTCGTGTCAAAGATGAAGATACAACGATATGCTATGATCAGGAACAGAATTTTGCCGTATCCGCAATAACCGAAGAAGAAATCGATGTGGTGACAGAGGAGGTTATAACATCGACTAATGTGTAGATACAGAGGCATGGAATGAAGTCTATCACGCATAAGGAAATGGAGAAATTTTAAAATTTTCAAAAAGTACCAGAATTTTTAAATATTCACATGCTATTGTAAAGAGAAATCAAAACGTGTACAGAAATGCCATCACAGAGATATAGAGAAAGAGGGAATCCATTCCAATTAAATCATATTAACACCGATAAATAATTATAAATCACAAGAAAAAACCCAATGATTTTTGTTATCATTTCCTATCCAAATGGATAGGAAATTCCGTATAGCAAATTTTATAATGTCTTTGCTGAGGATTTAAAAGCCAACGCTTATCATTTCAATGATATTGGTCATACCATAATAAACCCTAGATATGTTAAGTAATTATTTTTTTAAAGTTGTTAAAGTAAAACGAATAAATAAATAATTTATTAAAATAAAAATATCTATTTTCAGATAGCTGTCAGCAACTCAGAGTCAACAGATAGCTGGCAGTGTCAACATGAGATTTTTTAAAACGATTTTTTCAAAATTTAGCAAGAATCTAGATTGTTCAAATATAATTTTAAGCAATAAATCAAAATTTTCAATATGAGGATATTTGGCAGTGCAAATTTTTCATGAAACAAAAATCATCACAAGCCGACCATTGAACCAATGTTTCCTCGTGGGAAAAAATCATAAAAAATATCCTTGAAGTTGGTCAGAAACCCAATCAATTTTTTTTTTGTTTTAAATAATTATTTCAGAATGTAGCAAGAATAAATGTGGATTCTACAAGTATTATTTTAAAGAGTAAATCAACATCTTCGCGATGATGATTTTTTAAGAATAAAAAAATCAATACAAAAAATAGACATATCCGATGTTTCATGAAACAAAAACCATCAGAAGCCAACCATCGATTTTATCATCTAAAGCTATGAAAGAAAATCATCAAAAATATCCATGAAGCTGACCAGAAACCAATCATTTTTTGTTCTCAATAAATTTGATAACTTTGTCAGGGTTTCAGGTGCCAACCTGGATTTTTTTTTAATAATTATTTCAGAATATAGCAAGGCTAATATGTGGATTCTACAAGTATTATTTTAAACAATAAATCATCATCATCATCGCAATGGGGATTTTTTTTAAGAAAAAAAAAAACCAATACAAAAAATATACAGAGCCAACCATCGATTTTATCTTCTAGAACTGAGAAAGAAAATCATCAAAAATATCCATGCAGCTTATCAGAAACCAATCAATTTTTGTTCTCAATAAATTTGATAAATTCGTCAGGAATTCAGGTGCCAAGGATGAGGATTTTTGAAGAACTGAAAAAATCCATTAGTAAAATAGTCAGAGCTTATTTTTTATTAAACAAAAATCATCAGAAGACGATCATTGATTGTTCTCCTCTGAAGCTGAATGCCGATATTTCCCTATAGGAAAAGAATCATCAGCACAATAGGCTTGGAAGCCAATTTGTAAGTTAATCAATTTTTGTTCTCAATAAATTTTATAAATTTGTCAGGGTTTCAGGTGCCAACCTGGATTTTTTTTATATTATTTTAGCCAATAAAAACCTTAAGCAGACGATTTTTCGTGAAAAAAAAAATCAGAAGCCGACCATTGAATTTTCTTCTCTGAAGAAATCAATTTTTGTACTCAATAAATCGGACATATTGTCCCCGTATAGATAAGATATGGAGACGAGGGCCTAAGTTTAAAAACCTTAGGTCTTTAGTTTTCTCCATTGAAAAAATAAAAATTCTAAAAACTCTAGCTCTTAAGTTTTTTTCAATGTCCTAACCAAAGCGTGGATTTTTTAAAAAGTATTTTTTTCAATGTTCCGACCACATATGTTTGAGTTTCATCCTCAACTGAGGATATTTTTTCCACTGATGGAAGATAACTAAAGAACTGAGGTTTCGAGCCTTTAAAGATCTGAGACTTAAGAATATTGTCAGTAGAAAAAAACTAAAGACTTGGACCTTTAGAATATTTTCTATAGAAAAAATCTAAACACCTGACGATTTATTGAGAACAAAAATTGATTGGATTACTAATCGAGGCTATTTTTCATGATTATTTTCCTAAGATCGGCTCTCAGCTTCAAAGGAGAAAATCAATAGTTGGCTTCTGCTTTCCATAAGGTTTCTCCATTCTCATAAATTTTTTTTTTCAAATCCTCTTTTAAAAAATAATTGTTTTTACTTTTGGTTTTTCAAAATGTCCATCTTTATTACACTAATTTATTATGTTATAAAAAATTCCGACACACAAATTTGTGTCATTCTTTTTTCTTTCGCTTTTTCGATATTTTAACCTTTCCCCCATATTTACTCGGATGTACCCGTTGAACATGAGCCGCCAAGTTCGAATTGTATTTATATTTTTTACTACAATATTTGCACTGATATATACCTGCAATACCCTCATGCTGACTGGCTTTATGCTCCTTAAGGGCTCGTGGGGTTGTATATATTTTCTCACATTGATCACATTTGCTGGTCTTTTTTATGCCGCTTGACTGTTGCTTCTTTCGCAGGCGCTCCTTGTGTTCCTCGACGTGACAGATTCTATAGTGAGTACTCAATCTCGAACTATATTTAAATGTCTTGGGACAGTGGGAACAGGCAAATTTACGCTCAGGGAAATGGGTGAGTCGATGAGACTGAATAAAGCTTTTATGCTTAGATATTTTATCGCAAATATCACATTGGAACATCTTTCCTTTGTGGGCTAAATATTTGTGTTGCCTCAAAACAAACTTTGATTTAAAAGATTTTCCACACACAGTGCACTTGGGGCGGTTCTCCGCTGCCGCGGCACTCTCCTCAACATCCTCACAATAGTTTTGATGTGTTCGAAGTTTGTATTTATCCCCATATTCTTTGTCACATTTGGGGCATTTAAATTTCGGCTGCGGTATTTCCGCTGCTTCTGCTGCTGCCTCTTCTGGCGTAAGTTCGCTGTGACACTGCCGATGATGTAGTCGCAAATGAAATTTACACGTGTATATTTTATAACAAATATCACATTTGTATGCCCCCTCTAGACGGTGATAGTAGATGTGTTTTTCGAATTCATAACGATAGCGTAACTCCAATCGGCAACATTCCACATAACATTCTTCGTTCGGATGTAGATCGCGAAAGTGTTCCTGTAGTTGACCAAATCTTTCACAGGTGGCATTGCAAATTCGACACTCCAGCTGGGGTTTCCATTTGGCAATTAAATCATCGTATTCCTCTCGTGTTTCAGGACGTTTCAAATATTTTCGAAAGGAAAACTTTTGTCGCTTTCGTTTTAGCAATGGTGAGGTAGCTTTATTCATGTATTTATCCAATTCGTTTAGTTCATCATCGGAGGTATTTTCGGAGGTATTCGAATTATCGAATTTAAATGCTGGGCGAAATTGCAGTTCTCGTGTGGGTAAATCTGGATTTGGGGCTTGTAGCATCTCTTCTAGAGATTTTATATAATTATTTTGAGGGGTTTGTTCTACTTTGGTCTGCTCCTCATCATCATCGGATTTATCAAAATCGTAAGCACTTTTAAATGGTTCCTTTGGGACTGGGGTTTCTTCTTCCTCCGTCTCCTCCTCTCTCTTGATGTCCTCCTCAGATATATCGAAATCATAGGCACTTCGAATGCCTTTTGGAAGAAGATCTTCTCCATGTTTTTCATTGGCATGTTCACCATCTTCACTCGTAAATTCTTCATCGGATAGATCAAAATCATAGGCACTTTTAAGACGTTTGGCACCGGTGTCAGTTTCTCTAACCAACGGATTGGAATTTATTCCAGTAGTTTTTTCACTATCGCCACCATAGGCACATTCTTACTCTCTTGAGGGGATTCTCTACCCTTCTTCAATTTTCCTTTACGTTTATACAGGGCTAAAGGTAGGTCGTCATCATCTGAGCTGGTTTCAGTACTGCTACCACCAGCACCAACTTTTCCTCCTGCCGACCATTCCGATTCCGATGAGGAAAAATCATTTGCTTCTTCAGATTCCGAAGACGAAGAATAGCGATAGGAAATTTTCGATGCCTTGGATCTTCGCCCACGACTTGAATGAGGCGCAACGTCGACTTGATTTCTAGAATTTTCCAAATTGGGCGCCACATCGGGTAAATCTTCCGCAGGCTCAGCATTTGAATGAGGCGGTGCCTGAACTTCCACAGAGTGATTCGATATTCTAGAATTTTCATTGTTGGGCGCCAAAGTTTGGCTTCCTTCTTCAGACACCAGGGGTGCTTCTTTACCCATGGTCACCTGGTTGGCATTTGAATGAAGCACAATGTGATCTTGATGCCTAGAATTTTCCACATTTGCCGCCAATATTTGTTGATTTTGGTTTGCAACATTGGGCGCCAATCCAGAGAAACCTTCAGCAGGTTCGGTGTTAGAATAAGGAGGCCCATTATTGCCTTGCTTCCCATACATTTCTAGATTACGATCCAATATTCTAGAATTTTCACTAAAGGGCGATAAATTTTGTAAATCTGGATTAGGTCCATCGTAAGCTCTACTCCTAGGAAATTCCAAATTATTTTCCAAAATTCTTGAATTTTCAATGTTGGGCGCCAAATTTTCTAAATTTTGATTTTGACCCAATGATGACATCGGTGGTTGGTGCATGTTAACATTTTTGGATATCGCCTCTACACCTGCGAAAGATTGGCTGTCATTTGAATGAGGTCTAACAAGCTGCTGATTCCAAAAAATTTCCCCATTGGGCACCAATAATTGTAGATTTTCGCTTGAAGATAAATGTGGACTAACGTTGGGCGCCATAATTTCTAAATTTTGATTAGTTCCATCAGTTGACTGTAATTCTTCAGGATTATCAAAATTTTCAAAATTGGGCGCCAACATTTTTTGATTTTGAATTGCATTTAAATTTGAATTAAAGCTGGGCGCCACACTTGCCAACTGTTTTGCTGGCTCGGAGTAGTCTTTACTCCTCGAAATGTCCAAAGGATCAGGCTCCAAAATATTAGGATGTTCAATGTTGGGCGCTATTTCAAGTAGATTTTGTTTGTGGCTGCAAATTTCCAATGAAGGTGGAACAATGTTGGGCGCCACAATTTGTGAAAGTTCTGTAGCATCCATATGCGAATCTGGACTATTAGAATTTGCATCGTGGGGTATCAAAAGTTGTCGATTCATGACGATATTTGAAGGTTGGTTTATGTTGGGCGCCATATAATTGGGCCCACAATTTCCCATTGAAGTTGAACGCACATTGGGCGCCATTGTTTGTAAATGATCGCTGAGTTTCGTAACCGAATGTGGTTTATTAGAATTTGGTTTTGTTGGATTTACAAAGTTAGGCGCCGCAGGCGGTTGGCTTAGGAGGGCAGCTAAGATTGATTGTTTTTTGGGTTTTAACATTTTGTCGGGGTTCTGAGCATCGTAGTCTTCCTTTCTAGAGTTTTCCAAGTTGGGCGCCATTGCTTGTAAATTTCTATCCTGGCCAGTAACTGCACTAGAAAGCGGGTCAGATGAATACTGACATTTTTGATAAAATGGATTAAATACGTTGGGCACCAACATGCTTGAACGTTCACCTTGCCTAAAGATTTCCGTTGATTGTGGTTTACCGTTTGGCGGCACAAATTCCATATTCATCGGCTTCTCAGTATTGACTGACAAATTTTGTGTATTCACACCTTGGCTAGGGCAGTTTTCAGGATACGGTGTTATAATGTTGGGTTCGATTCTTTGTAGATTTTCTGAGCAGTCGTCACTTAAATATACATTATTGTTATCTTTATCCTTGGAACACCTTCTTACGTTGGGCGCCATATTTTGAATATTTTCGTCGTCCACGGATTTCAAATGCGACATTATTTGAACTTTATCAGGAGGATTTGTTTCTAGGTTGGGCGCCATATTTCCGATATCTTTGTTGAGTCCACTGCAATGTTGATTATTGCCTATGAGATCCGAAGGGCTCTGAGTGCTGGGTTGTAATTTATTTTCATGCTGTTGAGTGTTGTGGCTTGAATTATTGTTGACAGCCATTATTTCTAGATTTTTCGTTTGTTGTATGTTAACAATTGAATGCGGATTAAGATTGGGCGCCATTGTTCGTAGATTTGAAGACAATTTAGAATTTTCATGGGGAATACTGCAGTCTTGGTCAACAGAATAGGCTCTGGTATTTTCAATGGAACTTTGAGAATCATTAGATGGTTTCATGGTAATGTTGGGCGCCATTTCATTGCCTCCGGGTCTTGAGGGTAGATCATTAATATTTTGGGAATCGATAAATTGTTCTTTAGAATTGGTAATGTTGGGCGCCGTTTCAATGCCCCCTTCGTCTGAGTATTGGCTGTGCTGTTGTTGAAACTGCCTTGTGTTGGGCGCCAAATTTTCCAAATCCTTAACTTGTTTCCTGGGGATGTTGGGCGCCATACCTGAACCTCTAGTTGAGTGGTGCTCCAACTGACTTGTGTTGGGCGCCAAATTTTCGAAATAATTAAATTGTTCCTTGGCGATGTTGGGCGCCATTTCAACAATTCCGCTCGGATATTGGTGCTCTTGCTGCTGCAACTGACTCGTATTGGTCGCCAAGTTTCCCATATCTTTAAATTGTTCCTGGGTAACCTTGGGCGCCATACCAGAATCTATAGTAGAGTTGTGCTGCAATTGGCTCGTGTTGGGCGCCAAATTTCCCAAATCCTTAAATTGTTCCTTGGCAGTGTTGGGCGCCATTTCAACACCTCTGCTCGGAGAGTGGTGCCCTTGCTGCTGCAACTGACTTGTATTGGTCGCCAAGTTTCCCATATCTTTAAATTGTTCCTGGGTAACCTTGGGCGCCATACCAGAATCTCTAGTTGAGTGGTGTGCCAAATTTCCCATATCTTTAAATGTATCCCTGCTGATGTTGGGCGCCATTTCAATACCTTCACTCGGAGAGTGATGCTCTTGCTGCTGCTTTGCGTTGGGCGCCATTTTTGCCAAAACTTTAAAATACTGAAATACCGCTTTTGTATCTACCAGACCATTAGCCTTGGGTGTCAAATGTTCTAAATCTTTGGCAGCATTCAAAAGTACATTTGGACTGGCGGAGGGTGCCAAATTTGCCATGGCTGCATTGACATTTCCACTTTCCCTGTCTTGGTAAGCCGGACTGCTGATGTTGGGCGCCAATTGACTATCTGTTTGGGCATTGTGGGAAGGATTGAGCTCGAAATCCGGACCATAGGTGCCCGTGGTTGTAGCAGAACTTCCATTGGAGTGGGAGCTGAAGTCATTCAAATTCTGCGGGCTATACACTGAGCTCACACTAGATCTGTTATTCCACGAATCTCCAGGTGACGAATTTGTCTTTGCTTTTGCAATATGCAGCTGAATAAGTTTCCCTTGGGCCTTACAGACAATTGTTTGAAATTTATTAAATTGCCAAAGATATGATCGACATGAACGGCAAATATATCGAAAAGACTTCGACCATTCCACTTGGAAAAACTATTGGAAGAATAAAATCGGAAATTATTAGAGAACAGAAGAGGATGTGAATCCTACTTACCACTGGATAGAAATATTTTTCCACAAGTTTATAGTGTTGATTTGGTCGATCCGATTCCTCCGAGTAAAGGCAATAATGTTCGGTACCAATTTCGGCACACAGGCGACAATATTGCTCCATAGCATGGCAAAGCGATCAACTTTGTGTGTCAAGATTCGGAAGGAAAATGACAATTTGAAAAATTGGTAGCATGAGTTTGTCTTGCGGAATGCACACAGAAAAATCAGGTAGTTAGTGTTCGGTTGGTTTTTTTTTTAAATAAAAATATGGGTTTCACTAAATAAAAACAATTGATTTGAGTGTGGGTAATAATAAAATGCCCAATTGGTTTTGCTCTCAAGGACTAAAGGACAAAAATGTGTCGCTAAAATTTTCAGGAGAAAAATTTAAAAAATTTTCTTAAGACTCTAGGGCTTTAGATTGTTGGTATTGCACCCAAGGTTACCAGGAAAAATTTAAAGATATGGGAACACAAGTCAGATGCAGCACCACTCAACTAGAGGTTCTGGTATGGCGCCCAACATCGCCAACGAACAATTTAAGGATATGGGAAATTTGGCACCCAATACAAGGCAGTTTCAACAGCACAGCCAATACTCAGACGATGGGAGCGCTGAAATGGCGCCCAACATTACCAATTCCAAAGAACAATTTATAGATTCCAAAAATTTAAATGATCTACCCTCAAGGCCGGTAGGCATTGAAATGGCGCCCAACATTACCAAGAAACCATTTCACGAATCTCAACATTCCAATGGAAATTCCAAAACCTATTCCATAGATCAAGACTGCAGTATTCCCCATGAAAATTCTAAATTGTCTTAAAATCTACGAACAATGGCGCCCAATCTTAATTCGCATTCAATTGCTAACATACACTAATCGACAAATTTAGGAACAATAACGCCCAACGTGAATCCAAGCCATAACACACAACAGCATGAACACAAATTACCACCCTGCGCTCAGAGCCCTGAGGAACTTGTCGCCAATAATCAACATGCCGAGTGGACTCAACAAGGATATCGGAAATTTGGCGCCCAACCTAGAAACAAATCTCCATGATAAAGTTCAAATTATGTCGCATTTGAAAACCGTGGGCGCCGAAAAGCTTCCAAATATGGCGCCCAATTTAAAAAGATGTTCCATGGATGATGTTAACAATGAAGTTTATTTAAATGACAACTGCCCAGTAAATCTACCAAGAATCGGCCCCAACATTATAACACCGTATCCAGAAAACTGCCCTAGCCAAGCTGTGAATACACAACATTTGTTTGCCAACGCTGAGAAGCAGATAAATATGGAATTTGTGGCGCCCAACGATAAACCGCAATCAAGGGAAATCTTTAGGCAAGGTGAAAGTTCGAACATGTTGGTGCCCAACGTATTTAATCCAGTTTATCAAGACTGTCAGTATTCATCTGATCCGCCTTCTTCTGCAGTTATTGGCCAGTATGGAAATTTACAAGCAATAGTGCCTAGCTTGGAAAACTGCAGAAAGGAAGACTACGATGCCCAGAAGCCTGACAAAATGTTAACACCCAACAAGCAATCAATCTTGGCTGCCCTCCTAAGCCAACCGATTGTGGCGCCCAACGTTGTAAATCCCACAAAACCAAATTCTAATAACCCACATCCGATTGCCAAACTCACCGAACTTTTAGACACGATGGCACCCAATGTGCGTTCAACTTCAATGGCAAATTTTGGATCCAATTATATGGCGCCCAAAATAAACCAACCTTTAAATCCCGTCCTGAATCGACAAATTTTAATACCCCACGATGAAAATTGTAATAGCCCAGATTCGAATATGGCAGCTACCGAACATTCACAAATTGTGGCGCCCATCATTGTTCCACCTTCATTGGAAATTTGCAGCCATAATCAAAATCTATTTGAAATGGCGCCCAACATTGAAAATCCTAATATTTTGTAGCCTGCTCTTCCGGACATTTCGAGGAGTAAAGACTACTCCGAGCCTGCAAAACAGTTAGCAGGTAAGGCGCCCAGCTTTAATTCAAAATGTAGCCAACCAACTATTCGTCACATCAAAATTTTTCAGAATTTGAAGAAACAAATCAAAATTTGGGAAATCTGGCTCCCAATGTTATACCACATTTATCTTCAAACCAAAATCTATAATTTTTGGTGCCCAATGGGAAAAATTCTTGGAATCAGCAGTATGTTAGACCTGATTCAAATGACAGCTAATCTTCCGAAGGTGTACAGGCATTATCCAAACATCGTAACATGAACAAACCTGCGATGTCATCATTGGGCCAAAATCAAAATTTAGAAAATTTGGCGCCCAACATTGAAAATTTTAGAATATTGGAAAATAATTTGAAATTTCCTAGGAGTAGAGCTTACGATGGACCTAATCCAAATTCGGCGCCCATTAGTGAAAATTCTAGAATATTGGATCGTAATCTAGAAATGTATGGGAAGCTAGGCAACAATGGACTTCCTTATTCAAACACCAACCTATTGAAGATTTCTCAAGAGTGGCTCCCATTGTTGCGAACCAAAAGCAAAAATATTGGCGGCAAATGTGAAAAATTCTAGGCATCAAGATCACACTGTGTCTCATTCAAATACCAACCAGGTGACCATGGGTAAAAAACCATCCCTGGAAACTGAAGATGGGAGCCAAACATTGGCGCCCAACATTGAAAATTCTAGAATATTGAATCACTCTGTGGATGTCCTTGTACCGCCCCATTCAAATGCTGAGTCTGCGGAAGATTTAGACGCTTGGCGCCCAATTTGGAAAATTCTGGAAATCAAAACGACGTTGCGCCTCTGTTATGTCGTAAGCGAAGATCCAAGACATCGAAAATTTCCTAACGCTAATCTTCGTCTTCGGAATCTGAAGAAGCAAATGATTTTTCTTCGTCTGAATCGGAATGGTCGGCAGGAGGAGCAGAAGGAAAAGTTGCTGCTGATAGCAGTACCTGAGACAAGCTCAGATGATGATGACCTACCTTTGGACTTGTATAAACGTAAAAGGAAATTGAAGAAGGCTGCGGAATCCCGACAAGAGAGTGACAATGTGCCTAAGGCGGGCGACAATTAGAAAACAACTGGAATAAATTCGACTCCGTTGGTTAGAGAAAATGACCCCGGTGTCAAACGTCTTAAAAGTGCCTATGATTTTGATCTATCCGATGAAGAAATTATGAGTGAAGATGGTGAACATGCCAATGAAAAACATGGAGAAGATCTTCTCCCAAAAAGCATTCGAAGTGCCTATGATTTTGATATATCTGAGGAGGACATCAAGAGAGAGGAGGAGAAGGAGGAAGAAGAAACCCCGGTCCCAAAGGAACCATTTAAAAGTGCTTACGATTTTGATGATTCCGATGATGAGGAGCAGACCAAAGGAGAATAAAACCCTCAAAATAATTATATAAAAATCTCTAGAAGAGATGCTACAACATCCAAATACATATTTAACCACACGAGAACTGCAATTTCGTTCAGCATTTAAATTCGATAAATCGAATAGCTTCGAAAATACCTCCGAATGAATAGAGCAACCTCACCATTTGCAAAAACGAAAGCGAAAAAATGTTTCATTTTGAAAACATTTAAAACGTCCTGAAACACGAGAGGAATACGATGATTTTATTGTCAAATGGAAGCCTCAGCTGGAGTGTCGAATTTGCCAAGCCACCGATGAACGATTCCGTCAAATACAGGAACATTTTGGCGATCTACATCCGAACGAAGATTGCCCATTAGTCCGCATTTATCTTCAAACCCAAAATCTGCCACAATTTGCGGTTGACGCACCTAATAAACCCTGTACTATGTCATTCGGACTATAGACACCATAGTCCTTTCAATTCATAACAAAGAGGCATAAAGATCAGTATTGGCAGCCATCGAAAGTAAAAGATCCACAGAAGGCGGCATAAAATTTAAAATGAATGGAGCAGAGAATATCATGATCTAACAGAAAAGGGTAAATGGCATTTTTTTCAAATCCTGGTTTTACAAAATTTCATCCCATCGATCAAAGGATCGCAAATAATAACAGCAGGGCGCTAGCAAAAAGTGAAAAGGGGTAGGTTCGGGTGTTTGTTCAACATGTGGTGGTATCGATGACACCGTATCACACACATACATACATATACAATGTTGTTTGCGGTACATCATTTCGATTCCCAATACCTTGCTGTCGCCAATGAAAACAAATCCAATTGGAATTTTTGTTGACTATTCACAATAACGTTGTTTATATCAATACGATCGATGGACTGTGTGCACAGTTTGGCGTGATGGTTTTTTTCTGTTATGACTTCGGAATTTGCAAAAATATTTTCAAAAAACAAAAAAAAAAAAAAACACACACCTATTAGGAATAGAAAAACTGGTTTGAGTTGGGCGCCAAATTTCCCATATCTTTAAATTGTTCGTTGTCGATATTGGGTGCCATTTCAACACCTCCTCTCGGTGAGTGGTGCCCGTGCTGCTGACTCGAACTGACTTGAATTGGCCGCAACGTTCCCCATATCTTTAAATTGTTCTTGGGTAACATTGGGCGCCATACCATAACCTCTAGTTGAGTGGTTCTGCAATTGACTTGTGTTGGTCGCCAAATTTCCCATATCTTTAAATGTATCCTTGTATTTTTTTAAACCGTCATGCCTATTTTTAGGCATTGAAAACATATTTGTGTCTTAATAAAAAATCCTTTGAATCCCGGTAAAAAAAAATCCTTCTACGATCTGGATTTTTTAACGACACATTTATGTCCTTTAGTCCTTGAAAACCAAACCAATTGGGCATTTTATTTATAACCTACAATAAAATCAATTTTTTGTCATTTAGTGAAAACCCCTATTTTTTTTGACGAAAAAATCCCACCGAACACCAACTACCTGACCCCTGTGTGCATTCCGCAAGACAAACTATTGCTACCCAAATTTTCAAATTGTCATTTTGCTTTTGAATCTTGCCACACGAAGTTGCCTCGCTTTGCCTTGCCATGGAGAAATATTGTCGGCTGTGTGCCGAAGTTGGTACCGAACATTATTGCCTTTACTCAGAGGAAACGGGACGGCCAAATCAAAACTATAAACTTGTTGAAAAATATTTTTATTCAGCGGTAAGTACGATTTCCATACTCTCTAATAATTCAAATAATTTCCGATTTAATTCTTCCAATAGTTTTTCCGAGTGGAATGGTCGAAGTCGTTTCGATATATTTGCCTATCGTGTCGATTGTATCTTTGGCAATTTAATAAATTTCAAACAAATGTCTTCAAGGCCCAAGGGAAACTTATTCAACTGCATGTTGAGGCAAAGGCAAATTTGTCATCCAGAGATTCATGGAATTCCAGATCTAGTGTAAGCTCAATTGATAGCCTGCCGAACATAAATAATTTCAGCACGCACTCCAATGGAAGTTCTGCTACATCCACGGGCATCTATGGTGCCATGAGAAATCAAACACATAGCCAATTGGTGCCCAACATCAGCACTAAGGCCGGGCCAGACCGGGAAATTGAAAATACCAATCCAGCCATGGCGGTTTTGGCGCCCACGGCCAATCCAAATGCCCTTTTGAATACAGCCAAAGATTTAGAACATTTGGCACCCAAGGCAAATGGTCTGGTAGATACAAAAGCGGTATTTCAGTATTTTAAAGATTTGGCAAATTTGAAGCCGAACGCAGAGCAGTTGGAGCAGCAAGGGCACCACTCAGCGGAACGAGGAGGTGTTGTAAAAGCGCCCAACATCGCCAAAGAACAATTGAATGGTATGGAAAATTTGGCGCCCAGCCCAAACCAATTGCAGCACAACTCAACTAGAAATTCAGGTATGGCGCCCAAGGTTACCCAGGAACAATTTAAAGATATGGCAAACTTGGCGGCCAATACAAGTCAGTTGCAGCAGCAGGGGCACCACTCATCGAGAGGAGGCGCTGAAATGGCGCCCAACATTACCAAGGAACAATTTAAGGATTTGGAAAATTTGGCGCCCAACACAAGTCAATTGCCGCAGCAAGGTCAGCGCTCGTTGAAAGGAGGCGTTGAAATGGCTCCCATCGTTTGCAAGGATCAATTAAGAAACTTGGGACAATTGGCGCCCAATTTAAGTCAGTTGCAGCAGCAAGGGCACCACTCGCCAAGAAGAGGGGTTGAAATGGCGCCCAACATCACCAAGGAACAATTTAAAGATGTGGGAAACTTGGCGACCCATACAAGTCAGTTACAGAAGCAAGGGCACCAATCACCGAGAGGAGGTGTTGAAATGGCGCCCAACGGTGCAAACAATCAATATAAGGATTTGGGAAATTTTGCGTCCAACACAAGTCAGTTGCCGCAGCAAGAGCACCACTCACCGAGAGCAGCCCTTGGAGTGCCGGTCAACATCACCAAGGAACAATTTAAGGATTTGGGAAATTTGGCGCCCAACAGAAGTCAGTTGCTGCAGCAAGAGCACCACTCACCGAGAACAGCCCTTGGAGTGCCGGTCAACATCACCAAGGAACAATTTAAGGATTTGGGAAATTTGGCGCCCAACACAAGTCAGTTGCAGCACCACTCTACTAGAGGTTCTGGTATGGCGCCCAACATCACCAAGGAACAATTTAAGGATTTGGGAAATTTGGCGCCCAACACAAGGCAATTTCAACAGCACAGCCAACACTCAGACAATGGAGACGCTGAAATGGCGCCCAACATTACTAATTTTAACGCACAATTTATCGATTCCCAAAATTTTAATGATCTACCCTCAAGACCGGGAGGCATTGAAATGGCGCCCAACATTTCCAAGAAATCATCTCACGAATCTCAAAACTCCAACGGAAATACCAAAACCTATTCCACAGTTCAAGACTGCAGTATTCTCCTTGAAAACTTTAAATTGTCTACAAATCTACGAACAATGGCGCCCAATCTTAATCCACATTCAATTGCTAACATACACCAATCGACAAATTTGGAAACAATACCGCCCAAGGTGTATCCAAGCCACAACACTCAACAGCATGAAAATAAATTACCACCCAGCGTTCAGAGCCCTACGGATCTTGTCGGCAATAATCAATATTACAGTGGACTCAACAATGATATCGGAAATATGGCGTCCAACCTAGAAACAAATCTCCCTGATAAAGTTCAACTTATGTCGCATTTAAATTCCGTGTGCACGGAAAATCTACAAAATATGGCGCCCAACGTAAGAAGGTGTTCCAAGGGTGAAGATAACAATGAAGTGTATTTAAATGCAGACTGCCCAGAAAATCTACGAAGAATCGACCCCAAAATTATAACACCGTATCCTGGAAACTGCCTTAGCCCAGGTGTGAATACACAAAATTTGTCAGCCAATGCTGAGAAGCCGATGAATATGGAAATTTTGGCGCCCAACGGTAAAACGCAATCAACGGAAATCTTTAAGCAAGGTAAACATTCAAACATGTTGGTGCCCAATGTATTTAATCCAGTTTATCAAGACTGTCAGTATCCAACGGATCCGATTTCTTCTGTAGTTATTGACCAGGATAGAAATATACAATCAATAGCGCCTAACTTGGATAACTCCAGAAAGGAAGACTACGATGCCCAGGACCCTAACAAAATGTTAACACCCAACAAGCAATCAATCTTGTCTGCCCTCCTAAGCCAACCGATTGTGGCGCCCAACGTTGTAAATTCAACAAAACCAACTTCTAATAACCCACATCCGATTGCCAAACTCACCGAACTTTTAGAAACAATGGCACCCAATGTGCGTTCAACTTCAAAGGCAAAGTTTGAGACCAATTATATGGCGCCCAACATAAGCCAACCTTCAACTGTCATCCTGAATCGACAACTTTTGATACCCCACGATACAAATTCTAATAGCCTACATTCGAATATGGAAGCTACAGAACATCCACAAATTGTTGCGCCCAACATTGTTCCACCTTCATTGGAAATTTGCAGCCATAATCAAAATCTACTTGAAATGGCGCCCAACATTGAAAATCCTAATATTTTGAAGCCTGCTCTTGCGAGGAGTAAAGACTACTTCGAGCCTGCAAAACAGTTAGCAGGTGAGGCGCCCACCTTTAATGCAAATTTAAATGCAATGCAAAATCAGAAAACGTTGGCGACCAATTTGGAAAACTATTCGTCACATCAAAATTTTTCCGAATCTGAAAATCAAAATTTAGAAAATCTAACTCCCAATATTAGACCACATCTATCTTCAAGCCAAAATCTACAATTATTCGTGTCCAATGGCGAAAATTCTTGGAATCAGCAGCATGTTAGACCTCATTCAAATGACAGCCAATCTTCCGAAGGTGGACAGGCGATATCTAAAGATGCTAACATGCACCAACCACTGATGTCATCATTGGGTCAAAATCAAAATTTAGAAAATTTGGCGCCCAACATTGAAAATTCTAGAATATTGGAAAATTATTTGAAACTGCCTAGGAGTAGAACTTACGATGGACCTAATCCAAATTTCCAAAATTCGGCGCCCATTAGTGAAAATTCTAGAATATTGGATCGTAATCTAGAAATTTATTTGAAGAATGGCAACAATGGACCTCCATGTTCAAACAACGAACCAGCTGAAAATTTCTCAGGAGTGGCGCCCAATGTTGCAAACCAAAATCAACAAATATTGGCGGCTAATGTGGAAAATTCGGAAAATCAAGATCCCATTGTGCCTCATTCAAATGCCAGCCAGCTGACCATGGGCAAAGAAGGACCCCTGGTGTCTGAAGAAGGAGGTCAAACTTTGGCGCCCAACAATGAAAATTCTCAAATATTGAATCACTCTGTGGGAGTTCATGCACCGCCTCATTCAAGTGCTGAGTCTGCGGAAGATTTATCCGCTGTGGCGCCCAATTTGGAAAATTCTGGAAATCAAAACGACATTGCCCGTCATTCACGAAGATCCAAGACATCGAAAATTTCCTATCGCTATTCTTCGTCTTCGGAATCTGAAGAAGCAAATGATTTTTCTTCATCTGAATCGGAATGGTCGGCAGGAGGAGCAGGAGGACAAGTTGGTGCTGGTGATAGCTGTACTGAAACCAGCTCAGATGATGACGACCAACCTTTGGCCCTCTATAACCGTAAAAGGAAATTGAAGAAGGCTACGGAATCCCCACAAGAGCGTGAGAATGTGCCTAATGAGAAAACTACTGGAATAAATTCAAATCCGTTGGTTAGAGAAACTGGCCCTGAGACCAAACGTCTTAAAAGTGCCTATGATTTTGATCTATCCGATGAAGATATTATGAGTGAAGATGGTGAACATGCCAATGAAAAAGAAGGAGCAGATCTACTCCCTAAAGGCCATAAAACTGCCTATGATTTTGATATGTCTGAGGAGGACATCAAGAGAGAGGAGGGCGAGGATGAAGAAACCCCGGTCCCAAGGGAACCATTTAAAAGTGCTTACGATTTTGATCAATCCGATGATGAGAAGCATATGAATGGGCAACAAAATCCTCAAAATAATTATATAAAATCTCTAGAAGAGATGCTACAAGATCCAAATCCAGATTTACCCACACGACAACTGCAATTTCGTCCAGCATTTAAATTCGATAATTCAGATAGCTCCGATAATAACTCCGATGATGAAGTGAATGAATTGGATAAATACATGAATAAAGCATCGCTAAAACGAAAGCAAAAACATGTTTCCTTTCGAAAACATTTAAAACGTCCTGAAACACGAGAGGAATACGATGATTTAATTGCCACATGGAAACCCCAACTGGAGTGTCGAATTTGCCATGCCACCTGTGAAAGATTTGCTCAACTACAGGAACACTTTCGTGATGTACATCCGAACGAAGATTGTTATGTGGTATGTTGCCGATTGGAGTTGCGCTATCGTTATGAATTCGAAAAACACATCTACTATCATCGGCTGGAGGGGGCATACAAATGTCATATTTGTTATAACATATACGCGAACAAATATCATTTGCAACTGCATCATCGGCAGTGCCACAGCGAACTTACGCCAGAAGAAGCAGCTGCAGCAGCGGAACAACAGCCGAAATATAAATGCTCCAAATGTGACAAAGAATATGCGGATAAATACAAACTTCGAACACATCAAAACTATTGTGAGGGTGTTGAGAAGGATGACGCGGCGGCGGAGAACCGCCCCAAGTGCAGTGAGTGTGGAAAATCGTTCAAATCAAAGTCGGTTATAAGGCAACACAAATATTTCTCTCACAGAGGAAAGATGTTCCAATGTGATATTTGCGATAAAATTTGTAAAAGTAAGAGATTTATTCAGTCTCATCGACTCACCCATTTCCCTGAGCGTAAATTTGCCTGTTCCCACTGTCCCAAGACATTTAAATGTAGCTCGAAATTGAGTACTCACTATAGAATCTGTCACGTCGACGAATACAAGGAGCGCCTGCGAAAGAAGCAACAGTTGCGCAGCATAAAAAAGACCTACAAATGTGATCGATGTGAGAAAATATATCAAACCCCACAAGCCCGTAAGGAACATATGGCCAGCCAGCATGAGGGTATTGCAGCTTTGTGGCCGTGTAAATATTGTAGTAAAAAATATAAATACTCTTCGAATTTAGCGGCTCATGTTCAACGGGCGCATCCGAGTAAATATGGGGGAAAGGTTAAAACGACGAAAAAACGGCAAAAGAAAAAAGAATGATGCAAAATTATGGGTCGGAATTAGCAATAAGTTAGTGTAATAAAGGTGTAAATTTTGAAAAACCAAATGTGAAAGCAATCATTTATTTTAAGTGGGTTTGAAAATGAAGGTATGGGAAACCCCTTGGGAAAGCAGAAGATTAGTAAACTGATTAGTAATCAAATCAATTTTTGTTCTCAATAAATCGTCAGGTGCCTGAGCCGATCATAGGTAAATAATCATCAAAAATAGCCTCGAAGCTCAATTATTTTTCAGTAAATCGTCAGGTGTCAGAACCGATCTTAGAAAAATAATCATCAAAAATAGCCTCGAAGCTGATTAGTAATCCAAAAAATTTTTGTTCTCAATGAATCGTCAGGTGTCAGAGCCGATCGTAGGATAATAATCATCAAAAATAGCCTCGAAGCTCAATTATTTTTCAATAAATCGTCTGGTGTCAGAACCGATCTTAGGAAAATAATCATCAAAAATAGCCACGAAGCTGATAAGTAATCAAATCAATTTTTGTGCTCAATAAATAGTCAGGTGTCTGAGTCGATCGTAGGAAAATAATCATCAAAAATAGCCTCGAAGCTGATAAGTAATCAAATCAATTTTTGTTCTCAATAAATCGTCAGGTGCCTGAGCCGATCTTAGGTAAATAATCATCAAAAATAGCCTCGAAGCTCAATTATTTTTCAATAAATCGTCAGTTATCAGAACCGATCTTAGGAATGTAATCATCAAAAATAGCCTCGAAGCTGACTAGTAATCAAATAAATTTTTGTTCTCAATAAATCGTCAGGTGTCAGAACCAATCTTAGAAAAATAATCATCAAAAATAGTATCATCAAAAATAGTCTCTCAAAGCCGATCTTAAGAAAATAATCATCAAAAATAGCCTCGAAGTTGATAAGTAATCAAATCAATTTTTGTTCTCAATAAATCGTCAGGTGTCTGAGCCGATCTTAGAAAAATAATCATCAAAAATAGCCTCGAAGCTGATTAGTAATCCAATCAATTTTTGTTCTCAATAAATCGTCAGGTGTCTGAGCCGATCTTAGGAAAATAATCATCAAAAATAGCCTCGAAGCTGATTAGTAATCAAATCAATTTTGTTCTCAGAGCCGTCTTACGAAAATAGTCATAAAAAAATAGCCTCGAAGCTGATTAGTAATCGAATCAATTTTTGATCTCAATAACTGTCAGGTGTCAGAGCCGATCTTACGAAAATAGTCATCAAAAATAGCCTCGAAGCTGATTAGTAATCCAAACAATTTTTGTTCTCGTAGGAAAATAATCATCAAAAATAGCCTCAAAGCTGATAAGTAATCAAATCAATTTTTGTTCTCAATAAAGCGACAGGTGCCAGACCCGATCTTAGGAAAATAATCATCAAAAATAGCCTCGAAGCTGATTAGTAATCCAAATCAATTTTTGTTCTCAATAAATCGTCAGATGTCAGAGCCGATCGTAGGAAAATTGGGCAATTGGAGGGTAATAAAATCAAAGGTCCCTACCTGTTACATACCTACACTGGTCATAAAATTAAACATTTTTTGAATTTTTGGGAAACACATACTTTTATACGGAAAAAACTACCGTCCAACACTACCTACCTGACACCTGTGCAAATTCCGCAAACCACACAAACTAATGTGAGCATTTGTTTAATTAATGTCACTTGACTTTTGAATCTTGCCACGTAAAGTTGATTGATCTGCCTTGCTATGGAGCAATATTGCCGCCTATGTGCGGCAGCTGGGACGGATCATTATTACCTCTACTCGGAGGAAACGGGACGACCAAATCAAATCTATAAACTTGTGGAAAAATATTTCTATACAGTGGTAAGTTTAATTCGCATACAATTCGGTTCCCGAATAATATCTATTTTATTCGCCTAATAGTTTTTCCAGGTGGAATGGTCGAAGTCTTTTCGATATATTTGCCGATCATGTCGAACGTATCTTGGGAAATTTAATAAATTACAAGAAATTGTCTGTAAGGCCCAAGGGAAACTTATTCGACTGCATGTTGAGGCAAAGACACAATCGTCATCTGGAGATTCATGGAATGACAGATCTAGTGTGGGTTCCATTGTTAACCTGCAGAATGTAAATAACTTCGGCATCCAATTGTCCAATGGAAGTTCTGCTACAACCACGGGCGCATATGGTACTGATTTCGAACACAATCCTTTCTCTAATGCCATGAGAAACGAAATCCCTAGCCAATTGGCGCCCAACACCAGGAATCCGGCTTATCTTGGCAGGGAAAGTGAAGATACCAATGCAGCCATGGCAGGTTTGGCGCCCAACGTCAATCAAAATGCCCTTATGAATACAGCCAAAGATTTAGAACATTTGACACCCAAGGCTAATGGTCTGGTAGATACAAAAGCGGTATTTCAGTATTTTGAAGATTTGGCAAATTTGGCGCCCAACGCAAAACCGTTGCAGCAGCAAGGCCACCACTTACCGAGACGAGGAGGTGTTGAAATGGCGCCCAACATTGCCAAGGAACAATTTAAAGATATGGGAAATTTGGCGCCCAACTCAAAACAGTTGCAGCTCCACTCAACTAGAGATTATGATATGGCGCCCAATGTTACCCAAAGAAATTTTACGCCCCATTCAAGTCAGTTGGAGCAGCAAGGGCACCAGTCACAGAGAGAAAGTGTTGAAATGGCGCCCAACATTGCCAAGGAACAATTTAAGGATTTGGGAAATTTGGCGCCCAACACAAACCAGTTGCAGCACCACTCGACTAGTGATTCTGGTATGGCGCCCAACATCACCAAGGAACAATTTAAGGG
Organism: Musca vetustissima; assembly: GCF_032173495.1. NCBI lineage: Eukaryota > Metazoa > Arthropoda > Insecta > Diptera > Muscidae > Musca > Musca vetustissima. The sequence continues at coordinate 144,706 of NW_026879776.1, read as the reverse complement.
TTTTGGAAATTTGGCGCCCAACACAGGACAGTTTCAACAGCACAACCAATACTCAGACAAAGGAGGCGTTGAAATGGCGCCCAACATTACCAATTCTAAGGCACAATTTATCGATTCCCAAAATTTTAATGATATACCCTCAAGGGCTGGAGGCATTGAAATGGCGCCCAACATTACCAAGAAGCCATCTTATGATTCTCAAAATTCCAATGGACATACCAGAACCTTTTCCATAGATCAAGACGGCAGTATTCCTCATGAAAATTTAAAACAGTCAGGAAATCTTCGAACAATGGCGCCCAATCTTAATCCGCATTCAATTGCTGACATTAACCATCGGAACAGTCTAGAAATAATGGCGCCCAACGTTTATCCACGCCACGGCAATCAGCAGCATGAAAATAAATTACCACCCTGCGCTCAGAGCTCTAAGGATCTTGTCGGCAATATTCAATATTCCAGCGGACTCAGCAAAGATTCCGCCAACCTGGCGCCCAATGTAAAAACAAATTCCCAGGATCAAGGCAAAAATATGCCACAATTAAATTTCGTGAGAACAGAAAACCGACAAAATATGGCGTCCAACGTAAGAAGGGACTCCAAAGTATTTCATCTAGGGTATGCAGACTGCCATAATTTAACTAAGCCTTCAGGTTTACGTTTAGAAAATTTGGCGCCCAACGTTAATCCGATTTCAACTACAGTTTTTGACCAGGATAGAAATTTACAAACAATGGCGCCCAACATGGATCACACTAAAAAGGGAGACTTCGATACCCAGAACACTGACAAAATTTCAGCAACCAACAATCGATCTCACTCAGCTCTCATCTTAAACCCACAGATTGTGGCCCCCAATGTTGAAAATCCAACACAACAAAATTCTAATAATCCACATTCGATTGCAAAACTCACCGAACATTTACAAACGATGGCGCCCAATGTGAATTCAACTTCAATGGCAAATTTTGGGCCCATTTATATGGCGCCCAACATAAACCAACCTTCAAATCTCGTCCTGAATCGACAACTTTTGATACCCCACGATACAAATTTTAATAGCCCACATTCGCATATAGAAGCTGCAGATCATACACAAATTGTGGCGCCCAACATTGTTCCACCTTCATTGGAAATTTGCAGCCATAATCAAAATCTACCCGAAATGGCGCCCAACATTGAAAATCCTAGCAATTTGAAGGCTCATGTGGACATTTCGAGGAGTAAAGACTACTCCGAGCCAACAAAACAGTTATCTGGTGTGGCGCCCAACGTTGTATCAAATTTTAATGCAAGCCAAAATCAAAATATGTTGGCGCCCAATTTGGAAAATTTGGGGAATCAAGAAAACTTGCATTCAAATAATTTTCAGACATCTAAGGACAACTATTCATATCGCAATTTCTCAGAATCTGATGAAACTAATCAAAATGTAGAAAATATGGCGCCCAACGTTGGGCCACATTTATCTTCAGGTGGAAATCTACAATTATTGGTGCCCAATGGGGGAAATTCTTGCAATCAGCAGCAGGTTAGACCCCATTCAAATGACAACCAAGGATCCGAAGGTGTTCAGGCGGCAGCCAAAGTTGTTAACATGAACCAACCTCCAATGGCATTTTTGGGCCATCAGCAGGAAGTTAGACCTCATTTAAATGACAAAACGGTATTCGATGGTGTCCAGGCGATCTCCAAAGATGTTACCATGAACCAACCTACAATGACATTTTTGGGCCATAATGAGAATTTAGAAAATATGGCGCCCAACATTGAAAATTCTGGAATTTTGGAAAATAATTTGGAACTTCTTAGGAGTAAAACTTACGATGGACCTAATCCAAATTTCCAAACTTCGTCGCCCATTAGAGAAAATTCTAGAATATTGGATTGTAATCTAGAAATGTATGGGAAGCCAGACAACAATGGTCCTCCTTATTCCAATAATGATCCTGCTGAAAAGTTCTCAAGAGTGTCGCCCAATGTTGCAAACCAAAATCAACAGTTATTGGCGACCAATGTGGAAAATTCTGCAAATCAAGATCACATTGTGCCTCATTCAAATCCCAACAAGGTTGACAAGGGTAAAACGGCGTCCCAGGAATCTGAAGATGATAGCCACATTTTGGCGCCCAACATTGAAAATTTTGGAAAATTGTACCACTCTGTGGCAGTCCTTGCACCGCCTCATTCAAATGCTGAGTCTGCGCAAGATTTAGCCGCTGTGGCGCCCAATTTGGAAAATTCAGGAAATCAAGACGACATTGGCCGTCATTCACGTAGCAGGCGAAAATCCAAGACAACCAAAACTTCCTATCGCTATTCGTCTTCAGAATGTGAAGAAGCAAAAGATTTTTCGTCATCGGAATCGGAATGGTCGGCAGGAGGAGGTGGAGAAGGACAAGAAGATAATACTGGTGAAAGCTGCACTGAAACCACTTCAGATGATGACGTCCAACCATTGGCCCTGTATAAACGTAAAAGAAAAATGAAGAAGGCTACGGAATCCCGACAAGAGAGTGAAAATGTGTCCAAGACTGGCGACAATGAGAAAACTCCGGGAATAAATTCCAATCCGTTGGTTAGAGAAAATGACCCGGGGACCAAACGTCTTAAAAGAGCCTATGATTTTGATCTATCCGATCAAGAAATTAAGAGTGAAGGGAGTGAAAATGCGGAAAAAGATGGAGCAGATCTTCTACTGAAAGGCCATAAAAGTGCCTATGATTTTGATATGTCTGAGGAGGACATCAAGGGAGAGGAGGAGGAAGAGGAAACCCCGGTCCCAAAGGAACCATTTAGACGAGCTTACGATTTTGATAAATCCGATGATGAGGAGCATATGAAAGGGCAACAAAATCCTCAAAATAATTATATAAAATCTCTAGAAGAGATGCTACAAGATCCAAATTCAAATTTACCCACACGACAACTGCAATTTCGTCCAGCATTTAAATTCGATTATTCGGATAACTCCGAAAATACCTCCGATGATGAATTGAATGAATTGGATAAATACATAAATAAGACATCCTCGGCAAAATCATGTTCACCATTGGGAAGGAAAAACGACTATTCTTTTCGAAAACATTTAAAACGTCCTGAAACACGAGTGGAATACGATGATTTAATTGCCAAATGGCGGCCTCAGCTGGAGTGTCGTATTTGCCATGCCACCTGTGAAAGATTCGGTGAACTACAGCAACACTTTGGCAATCGACATCCACACGAAGATTGTTATGTGGAATGTTGTCGATTGGAGTTACGCTATCGCTATGAATTCGAAAAGCACATCTACTATCATCGGCTGGAGGGCGCATACAAATGTGATATTTGTTATGAAATATACGCGAACAAATATCATTTGCAACTGCATCATCGGCAGCGTCACAGCGAACTTACACCAGAAGAAGCCGCAGCAGCAGCGGAACTACAACAGCCGAAATTTAAATGCTCCAAATGTGACAAAGCATATGGGGATAAATACAAACTTCGAACACATCAAAACTATTGTGAGGGTGTTGAGGATGATGATGTGGCGGCGGCGGCGGCGGAGAACCGCCACAAGTGCAATGAGTGTGGAAAATCGTTCAAATCAAAGCAGCTTTTAAGGCAACACATATATACTTTCCACAAAGGAAAGATATTCCAATGTGAGATTTGCGATAAAATTTATAAATATCCCTCATGTATGCTGCGTCATCGACGCACCCATTGTCCTGAGCGTAAATTTGCCTGTTCTCACTGTCCTAAGACATTTAAAGGTGGTACAGCATTAAATCATCACTATCGACTCTGTCACGTTGAGGTATGCAAGGAGCGCATGCGTAAGAAACAACAGCTGCGCAGTATCAAAAAGACCTACACGTGTGATCGATGTGAGAAGATATATCAAACTCCGCTAGCCCTTAAGGAACATAAGGCCAACCAGCATGATGGTATTGAAGCTATGTGGCCGTGTAAATATTGTGATAAAAAATATAGATACAGTTCGAATTTAGCGGCGCATGTTCAGCGGGTACATCCGAGTAAATATCAGGGAAAGGATAAAGAAATATCGAAAAGGGGAAAGAAAAAGTGATGAAAAAAAACTTCGAATTTATAAAAAAATTAATAATAAAAAAAATATAATGATTTTAAAGAAAAAAACTGATATTTTATTTCTCCCATTCTAATGGCGCCCAACGTAAATGCTATCAACATCCTGTGGCCTCCACTATTGCTAATTCTATTAGGCTAGCTTCGAATTTCGAATCCACAAGACATTTGTGATCCTGCAAAACAATTATCAGATGTGGCGCCCAACGCTGCATCAAATTTAAATGCAATCCAAAATCAAAAAAAAAAAAAATGTTGGCGCCTAATTTAGAAACATTTTGGGAATCAAGAATGATTACCTTCAAATGGTTACTCTGACATTGAAGATCATCTTATCGTATCGAAATTTCTCAGAATCTGAAGAAAATTATTAAAATTTAGAAAATTTGGCGCCCAACGTTGGGTCGCATTTATTTTCAAGTCATAGTCTACAGGAAGAGGAGGAAGAAAAAACCCCGGTCTCAAAAGAACCATACGAAAATTCGTGGAATCAGAACTACGCTGGGCCCCATTCTAGCCGTTTAAGATGAAAATTTCCCTAAGAATCCTATTAATGACAGTTTTTGTCCATATAAACAAAGTTGGCGCCCAACGTTAAAAAAATCTTTTGGTGCCAAATTTGGAAAATTCTTGGAATCAGGACTACGTTGGGTCTCATTCTAGCCGTTTTTTTGGTTATAAACAAAATTGGCGCCCAACGTTAAAATCAGAACTGCGATTGGCCTCTTCTAGCCGTTAAAGATGAAAATTTCCGTAAGAATCATATTAATGTCAGTTTTTGCCCACATAAACAAAGTTGGCGCCCAACGTTAACAAATCTTTTTTGTGCCAATTTTGGAAAATTCGTGGAATCAGGACTACGATGGGCCCCATTCTAGCCGTTTAAGATGAAATTTTCCCTAAGAATCCTATTAATGACAGTTTTTGTCCACATAAACAAAGTTGGCGCCCAACGTTAAAAAATCATTTTTTTAACAAATTTGGAAAATTCTTGGAATCAGGACTACGATTGGCCTCATTCTAGCCCTTTAAGATACAAATTTCCCTAAGAATCCTATTAATGGCAGTTTTTAGCCCACATAAACAAAATTGGCGACCAACGTGGAAAAATCTAGAATATGGAATCACAATTGGGAAAGGTCACAATGGTGCTCATTTGGAAAATTCTGGGAATCAGGACTTCAATTTGGGTTTCTAGGTCGAAACTTTCTCATGAAAATTGTTTTCTCGGAATCTGAGAATCTTTCTATAACTGTTTCTGGCGCCCAACACTAAAAATTCTAAAATATTGAATCACAATCTGAAGATTTCTAAAAGGCAATGTAACTCTGGGCTTTTTCCGAAGTGGGAGCTTACGGAAGATTTATTGGATTCGGTAACAAAAAACGTTCATTTTTCCATAGGTGCGGATTGAAAAAAATATATAGCCCTTTGAATATTCAAATTTCATTATATATAAATAAAATGCAAATATTAAATATAAAAAAAACTATTTCAACATTTTTATATTTTTTTATAACCCTTAAAAATTAAAAAAAAAATCCATGGGTTTTCTATCTCCACTATATTTCCGATTTACATTTCAAAACCCATTTCCATTATGTCACACATAATCACTTAAGATATCCGATATCAAATAATGTTGATCCTCAGCCCGCTCCTCCTCCGGCACCAGTTGATGCTGTGCATTATATTTCTGCTTCCCCAAACGTTCTTCCGGATGTAGATTCCGCAAATGATTATACATACTGGTGACTAAACCGAATTTTTTCGAACAATATTTACAGCTAAAGGATTTTTTACCCTCATGCTGGACCTGTTGATGGGCCAGCAGTGAACGTTTTGTTTGATATTGGCGATTGCATTTCGAACATTTAAAGGCATAATTTTGGCGATCAGTTGAGGGGGATTTTCGTTTTTTCCGTGGGGAAATTATTTCGCTTGGACTTTCAGTCAGAGGATCTTGGCTAGAAGAAGGTGAGGGATATTCTTGTTTAATATCTGTGCGGGGTATTATGTTTATTTCTTCTTCATCGCCTTGGTTGGCTTCCATGTCCCGCTCTATTCCTACATCTTCTTGAGGTTCGTTTATTGAATATATTGCAAATTGTTGTTGTTCTTCTTCGGTGTAAAACGAGACTGTTTCCACTTCGGAAGTATTGTGGTTCGCTTTTTCGGCCGCATGATGCTTTTTGATATGTGTACTCATGGTGGATTTTAGGTAAAACTTTTTAGCACAAAATCTACATGAATACAATTCCTGGCCAGTGTGTTTGGCTTCATGTTCTCGCAGGCCACGTTTTGTGTAATAGATTTTTCCACACAATTGACATGGAAAATCTTTCGATTTTAATTCCTTAACTGGGTTTTGGGTTCTGTGGGGGGTTGTGGTTTCTTTTATCGATTTTTGTTGGTGTTCCATATTTAGAGATTTTACTAAATCATCAAGGCTGGTTATCTTATCGTTACGTGAGCGTTCTGTTTGTAATTTCAGGGAATAGGAATAACGATGATTATTTTTCATGTGTGCATACATGTCGGATTGCCGCTGAAAAGGTTTGTGACAAAATTCACATTCATAGACTTTCGGTTGGGAATGTTGCGATTCGTGTTCCCTTAAGCTACGTTGACTGTGGAAGATTTCATCGCAGGTTGGACATTCATAGGAGGCCTCTTTTTCATTTGAATTTGCCAGATTTTTTAACCGGTTACTAAAACGTGTTGCCTTGGTGGTGGCGGGAGTGGTTGGACTTTCGGTGCCATGTTGTTTTTTCATGTGACTGGACAAACTGGAACTTAGAAAATATTCCTTGGAACAGATGCGACATGAAAACGATGGATTACCCTCATGTTTAGTTTCATGTTCACGCAAGGCCTTTTTCGTTTGATAGTCTTTATGGCAAATTTTACATTTAAAGGGCTTTGGACTGGTGCTGCTGACAGGCTCTCGATTTTTGTGTTTCAATCGTATGTGATATGACAAACTATTGGGTAAATGATATTTTTTCGTACAATAAGGGCAGGCATAGGAGCCCTCTCTCTGTTCGTGTAGATTCAAATGGGCTCGCAAATATCGTTTCGAATGATACAATTTGCCACAAATCCAGCAGGTACAATCAGCAGGTTCTGGGGCAGCATTATTATGCCCTTTCATCTTCTTTGAGTATCTCGCTTTGCTGCCCAATTTATTCCTTGGCAAATGTTTGCGTATCTCTGGCAATAATTCACGCGCCTCCTGGTTACGTTCCCTCTGCCATTCATTATAGTGATGCAGCTTCAAATGTCCTTGATAATCACCGAATTTCGTAAATGCCTCCCCACAATATTTACAATCTAATAGCATTTCTCCTTGATGATTATGGCGATGTTCCTGTGCATGATGCTCCCTTACTGCCTCCATATCCATAAATATTTTATTACATATTTTACATTTATAGATTTTTAGTTTTTCTTTTTTTATCTGCCTTTTCAGCTTATCGTTTACCGCAATAAATCTTGCCACTTTCATATTATGTTTATTTTTAAAATGTCGTTTTGTTGAAGAACGATTGGCAAAAGATTTCTGGCAGATATCACATTTATAGCTATTTAATGCTCGATGATACATAATATGGACTTTCAGTTCAAAATATTCTTTTAATTTCAGATCACAGCAAATTATGTGGAACTCTTCCAGGGGATGTTCTTGCATAAAATGTCTTTGTAATAAAGAAAATCGTTTAACGACTATATTACAAATTTCACATTGCAGATTTGATTTCCAGGTGGCAATTAAATCATCAAATTCGGCAGGGTTTTCTTGTGGTCCATGTTGTTCAATTATTTCAGTGATATATGCAACATTTGCCTTTGGTTCTTCCACAATAAAATCTTTTATATCATTTTCCGGTTCTTCCACTTCTTCATCATCATCTCCTACTCCTCCCCCTTCAGCTGGTGCATTATCTTCATCCACGCTGAATTCTTCAAATTTTATTGGAATATCCGCCACATAGTTGTCTTCCAATACTTCTTCGATAAGTTTAAAACTTTCATTGATTTTTATATTTTGTTTTACAATAATGGTCTCTTGGAATTTATGGAAGTCCTCAATGTAATGCCAACAATTTAGGCACAATTTCTTTAAATTTCTATTAAAGTCCATAGTTAGTAACTAAAAAAGGGGGAGTAAAATTATTATAAAATATTGATAGATATTTGTTTCTTCTGCTTACCTCCTCAGAAAAATATCTCTTTAACAATTCAAACACCTCATTTTCATAGCCTTCATTGTAAAGATCACAATAGGCATCATTGCAATATTCCAAACATAAACGGCAGGTTATTGGAGGTGGCATTTTGTTTGGCAAGGAACTATGTTTTAAGGAACTAGAAAAAAGAAAAAAATAATGGAAACTTAAAAAATAAGAATTTTTAATTCTTTTTTTTTAAATCCTTAAATAAATTATGAAATTCCATATTTGAAATTTGTTGCCTGCTTTTGGGAGCAACAAATTTAACATCAAGGACTCAGTCGCAGCCTTATTATAAAATCCATGATAAAATTATTTAAAAAAGGAATACATTTAATTTGGAAACAGGATTGTGTTTTTTTGCAGCAATACGAAACGGATCACGGTTTCTTGTGAAACACAATTTCTGCAAGCAGCCATTCTTTGGTTAATGATGAAACGCCCACACACTACTTTATGTCATATTATCAAGCACAATTTATATATTTCCTTAATACATTTTTGACTATTTGCGCTTTTCCCGCCGGAAAACCCGGGCAGGAGGTGGATAACGGCTTGTAGTTTGGCTTCTCTCTGTTGCAAGACATTTTCACAAACATTCTTTATTATTTATGAATTTAATTTATATTTCGTATTACCCAGCAGCATTTATATATTTCCTTAATAAATTTTTGACTCTTAGTGCTTTTCCCGCCTTAAACACCGGCCAGGAGGTGGATAATGGCTTTATAGTTTGCCTGGCTCTGTTGAAAGAAATGTTGACAAACAAGAACGGACAAAACCTTTCTTAATTTGGCGCCTTCAATACTTTACTCTTTACTATTAATTATGAAGCAGTAAATAAACATTTCCTTGATGATTTAGTGTTTCAAAATTAAAATGTCCTGTTTATATAAACAGGTCACGGTATTGATAAGCTCCCACATATTGCTTCCTTTTTGGAAAGAAATTTAAACAAACTAGAACGGACAAAACAAAACTGCCAACAATTTGGCGCCTTTATTAACGTCGCTCTCTTCTCTTTCTAAGTACACTTTCTTTGAAGTTTCACAACCCGAATATATACTTCTCTTTGATTTTTTGAAACTATAAAATAATAATAACACTATTTTGTTTATTATATTGCAAAAATAAATTAATTTATTTTGCAATTTGATAAATTTGTTCTAATAAATTATTATAATCATTCACAATACAATGACGGCATTACTGCACTCTCTCTGTCATCCATCAAAGTACTGTAATACCATTTTTTACTGTTATATATAATAAATAAATGATTTTTTATTATTTAATTTATTTATAATAATTTATTGTTTTTTATAATCCATTTGTTTACAATAATCGTAATCATTCACAATTATTGTGCATTCCTTCACTCTCGCTCTCCCTGTCATCCGTCAAAGTACTGTTCCTTTGCAATCACACAAAACAAAAACACAGTTTACTTCTTCGATTTTAGTACACAAAATGTTGTTACATATAATAAATAAATTTGTTTTATTATTTATTTATTAAATTTGTCATTAATTATAATAATTGTGTTTTTTTTATTAAAATCCATTTGTTTACAATAATCGTAATCATTCACAATTATTGTGCCTCCTTCACTCTCTCTCTCTCACACACTGTATGAACTCTCTCAGTGTCTTCTGGTCAAACCACATAAACAAAGGTATTTTCTTTTCGTATTTTAACACTTTAAAAAGGCATTATTCATTTTAAATATATAATATATTAACTTTTTAGTATTTGTTAAACATATTTTTACCGTTTCTAATAATTAATTACTATATTTACAATGTTAAATTCACATAAGAAATATTTTGCAATACAAGGCGACGGCTACCACACGGCGAATGAAGAAAAATTGAAAAACGTCCCACCTGCTAACGAATGGGTGAAGACATAAACAAAGGTATTTTCTTTTTGTGTTTTAACACACTAAACTGTACTTATTTAATTTAAATTTATAATATATGAATTTTATATTATTTTCTGAACATAATTCAATAGTTTTTAACAATTTAATAATGTTTTTACACTGTTAAATTCACAATCTTTTGCAATAACAAGGCGACGTCCACTCACGACGGTAGAAAAATTGAAAAACGTTCCACCTGCTAACAAATGGAAGAAGACATAAACAAAGGTATTTTCTTTTTGTATTTTAAAACACTAAACTGCATTTATTTAATTTAAATTTATAAAATATTAATTTCATATTATTAGTTTAACATATTTCAACCGTATTTATTAATATTTTTACACTGAAATTCACATAAGAAACCTTTTGCAATACCAAGGGGACGACGGCCACTCGCTACAGAAGAAAAAGTGAAAAACGTTCCATCTGCTAACGAATGGTAGAATACATAAACAAAGGTATTTATTTTAACACTTTAAAGAAGCATTATTTAATTTAAATTTATAATATTGTTACGAATATAACTTTAGGTTTAAGTTAATTTAGATGAATTCCGTTAATTTAAGAATTTGAATTGTAACGTAAATTTCTACTACGCAGTTTATTTGAATAACTTCACAACAACAACCACTGTATAGATTTTTCTACATCCTTCCATTTCCTCTTTCATTTTCTATTTTGTTATTGTCGCACAATTCTTGTTAAACGTCATTCCTCTTTCTTTGTTATTCCCTCGCCTGTATATGTGTTGTTGTTATTCCTCTTTCTTTGTTATTCCCTCGCCTGTATATGTGTTGTTGTTATTGTTGTTATTGTAAGTTTGTTTACTCAAGTTTGTTGTTGTTATTGTTCACTCAGTAAGTTTGTTGTTGTTATTGTTACTCAATGTGTTTGTTGCATTGGTAGATTGTTCGTGATCTAGGTGTTACCAGATCGTCTAGAAACTTCTGTAGCGACAGGCAGGGCTCATATAAATAGAGGGAATGGAAAGGCAGTGAGTCAGTTGTGAATCAGATCGCGAATTGAAACCGTCAAGTAACGTAAAGCTGTAAAGTAACGTGCAAAGTAAAGTGTGTCAATAAACTCATTGTAATAATCGTAATCAGAAAGAACCCGCGTTTTATTTGGTACGAATTGTATCGGGAAATAAAACAACGTCTACACGGGATTAACTAAAATCCAAGAACGTAACAATTGGTGTCGGAAGTGAGATTACGATAATACTACGATGAAGTTTAAGGATCTACGAGTGGAAGACTTGAAGAAGGAGCTGAATAAATTGGAATTGTCCTCTACTGGCAACAAGGCTGAACTACAAAAACGTCTGTTGGATGAGTTCGAGCGCCGTGGTATGAACATCGATACATATGAGTTTGACAGTAAGGATGAAGTGGATTTATCGGAAATGGGCGAATCCAACGGTGGTGAAGTCTCGTCAGTAGCTGCCAGGGGTGACGATTTCAGAGAAATGCTGGCCAAAATGTTTGAGGAAAATTTCAGAAGGAGCGAAGAGAATACCAGAAAGTTAGAAGAAAACACGAGACGAATGTTCGAAGAGAATGCCAGAAAGTTTGAGGAAAATTCCAGAAGGAGCGAAGAGAATTCCAGAAAGTTAGAAGAAAACACGAGACGAATGTTCGAAGAGAATGCCAGAAAGTTAGATGAAAATTCGAGAATAATGAACGAGAAACTCGAGAACATTACAGAAGTTATTGGAAGGAGAGTGGAAACCGTGGAGGTCCAAATTAAAGAGTTGGATAAGAAAGTGCAGTCGGTTGACGAGAAGATTCTGTCTGTGGACGAGAAATTTCTGGCCCACGACCACAGGTTTACGAATCTGGAGAAGAAAATGTCGGAACTGGAAATCAAAGGTGGTCCGGTGCGAGTTCCTGATAACACGCTAAAAATCAAACCTCCTGTATTCGACGGCTCTACGTCATTCAATGTTTTCAAGTTACAGTTCGAGACAGTGGCTTCTAGAAATTCGTGGAACGACAGCGACAAAGCGGTTGCACTACTTCTGGCATTGAAGGGCAGTGCTGCTGATGTTATACAGAGTATTCCTGTCGCTTCTAGAAACAACTATGAAGATGTTATTGCTGCACTGGAACGTAAGTACGGTGGCGAACATAAACAAAACATCTACCTTATGGAACTAAGGGGTAAAGTACAGAGGGCAAACGAGACGTTACAAGACTTTGCAGCTGAGGTGGAACGTTTGGTGCTAATGGCGTATCCAGGAGAGAATCACCCATTGCTGGACCGTATGAAAATCGAAACCTTTGTGAATGGCATACGTGACCCTGAGATTAAATGTGCAACATATGCGTCACCAAAAGCGTCATTTGCCGAAACTGTGACGTTTGCCCTTGCCCAAGAGACGGCAAGAATGATTGTTAAGCCCCAGACCCACAAGATTAGCCAACTGGAGACCGAATGTTGCGAACACAAATCTCTCGTTAACTTGATCAAGGACGCCATGAGGCGGGTAATAGAAGAAACAAAGTTTGTAGGGATGACTAAGCACAGGGTTAGATGCTACAACTGCGATAAAGCAGGTCATATTGCGCGCGAATGCAGAGCTAAGCGCAAACGATCCATGTCATCGTCACCACCTCCAACGAAAGATGGTAGAAGAATGGCTCAACAGTCCACCAATGAGTCACCGTTAAACAGAATCGAGCACAGAGAAGGCGGAAAACACGGTAATGCTGATGCCCTGTCTCGCCGGCCATGCAAGGTAGAATACAGCCACTGCTCAAAGGCTGAGTGCAAAGAGAATATCGTGGATGTCCGACGATTGCAGTTTGAGTCGGGAGAAGATTGGTCGACGGAACAACGAGAGGATCCCATTCTGGGCAAAATAATTTCGGCCATAGAAACGGGCAAGCGACCTAGTCGGAAAGAAATTACCTCCGAAAGCCCTCTTTTAAAATCCTATTGGGCCCAGTGGGACAGTCTACTTATAAAAGATGGTTGCCTATATCGCAAATGGGAAAGTGAGGACGGTAAATCTCACCGGAACTTGATCGTCGTCCCAGACTCCAAAATAAGAGATGTCTTGTCGGAGTTTCACGATGGGCCAAGTGGAGGACATCTTGGCATAGCAAAGACCGCTGAAAAGGTAAAGCAGAGATTCTACTGGGTCGGCTGTCAAAAATCCATTGCCGACTGGATCGCCAATTGTGAAAGGTGCATAAAAGCTAAAGGTCCAACACGGAAGAGTCGAGGCTACATGCAGCAGTATAATTCAGGAGCCTCTTTTGAAAGAATCGCAATGGATGTAGCTGGACCGTTCCCCACAAGCGACTCTGGGAACCGGTATGTCTTAGTGGTCATGGATTACTTCAGTAAATGGCCGGAGGTTTATGCTATCCCAAATCAAGAAGCCAGGACAATTGTGGATGTGTTCAGCAAAAATTGGATTTGTCGCTATGGTGTTCCATCTGAGGTTCATTCCGATCAAGGTAGGAATTTTGAATCAGCGATCTTCAAGGAAATGTGTGACTCCTACGGAATTAAGAAAACCAGAACGACGCCCCTACATCCACAATCAGATGGCATGGTGGAAAGATTCAATCGCACCCTTGAAGAACATCTACGGAAAGTGGTGGACAGTGGCCAACGAGACTGGGATGAGCATATTCCAAAGTTTTTATTGGCTTATAGATCGGCCATTCATGATTCCACATCCCGGACCCCAGCCAAAGTTCTGTTCGGAAATGAATTAAAGCTACCTGGCGATTTGATATTCGGCGCTACCCCAAACGACGATGTGAACCAAGATGAAGACAGCCAAAACTCTTTTAGTAAAGTCCACGATGCAGTCCGACATCGAATAAAAATGGTTAGCAACCGCATGAAGGCAAGGTACGATCGAGCGGCAAATACCGATGGGTTTCAAGAAGGGCAACTGGTACTATTGTTCAACCCACAACGAAAGAAAGGACTATGCCCCAAATTGCAAACGCACTGGGAAGGACCCTACAAGATTATCACGAAAATAAATGACGTCGTTTATCGCATCCGGAGGAGCGACAGTCCCAGGTCGAAGATGAAAGTTGTACATTTGGAGCGGCTGACCCCCTACGGAACGGGAACTGTGCCTATTCGGGACGAACAGGCTTAAGCGGGGGGCAATGTTACGAATATAACTTTAGGTTTAAGTTAATTTAGATGAATTCCGTTAATTTAAGAATTTGAATTGTAACGTAAATTTCTACTACGCAGTTTATTTGAATAACTTCACAACAACAACCACTGTATAGATTTTTCTACATCCTTCCATTTCCTCTTTCATTTTCTATTTTGTTATTGTCGCACAATTCTTGTTAAACGTCATTCCTCTTTCTTTGTTATTCCCTCGCCTGTATATGTGTTGTTGTTATTCCTCTTTCTTTGTTATTCCCTCGCCTGTATATGTGTTGTTGTTATTGTAAGTTTGTTTACTCAAGTTTGTTGTTGTTATTGTTCACTCAGTAAGTTTGTTGTTGTTATTGTTACTCAATGTGTTTGTTGCATTGGTAGATTGTTCGTGATCTAGGTGTTACCAGATCGTCTAGAAACTTCTGTAGCGACAGGCAGGGCTCATATAAATAGAGGGAATGGAAAGGCAGTGAGTCAGTTGTGAATCAGATCGCGAATTGAAACCGTCAAGTAACGTAAAGCTGTAAAGTAACGTGCAAAGTAAAGTGTGTCAATAAACTCATTGTAATAATCGTAATCAGAAAGAACCCGCGTTTTATTTGGTACGAATTGTATCGGGAAATAAAACAACGTCTACACGGGATTAACTAAAATCCAAGAACGTAACAATATATTTAATTTATATAATTTGTTGAACATATTTCAATCGTTTTTTATAATTTAATAACTATTTAACACTGTTAAATTCACAATATTCAATCTTTTGCAATACCTTCAGAGAGAAAAATTTAAAAACGTTCCACTTGCTAACGAATGGGTGAAGGCATAAACAAAGGTATTTGCTTTTTGTATTTTAACACACTAACGGGGTATTATTTAATTGAAATTTATAATATATTAATTGTATACTGTTTGTTAAACATATTTTAATGGTTTTTGATAATTTATTAATGTTTTTACATTGTTAAATTCACATAAGAAATCTTTTACAATACACAAGGTGTTGACAGCCACTCACGACTGAAGAAAAATTCAAAAACGTTCCACCTGCTGCGTTCCACAGCAGCTGTAGTCAGAGAGCCGAGCCACACTGAAATGTTAATGTGTGACGGCGTTGATAGCGTAAAACGATAAACGATCAGCTGTTTTAAGGTTTGTGATTTCAAATTAAATTGCTTTGTCGGTTTAACAAAATCAAAAGATCGAAAAGTCAACTTTTTAGAGAGTCTCTTTTAGTGTCGAACTTCTTTTTACTCTCGACTGCGTCTCCCTAGGCCAAACACAATTGTTGACATTTGACCACTGACATCAATGCCATACTGTTACTACAGTAACGCCGTTGTCATCGGAATTTGATTAATGCAAGGGTAGTTCACATGTGGTGAATTTCTGTTGCATGCTAAACAAATAGATTTATATTAAACAAAATTAAAAAATAATAAATAGATAATACAAAAAATTATAAAAAAAACTGTGTAAAACTAATATATATTACGAATTCCACAAAAAGGTCAACCCCATACGTGGAAAATGAAATTGTAAAGGTAGAAAGTAGTCATCGGAACCCGGACAACATATGTTTAGTTGAATTTTTCAGTATAACAGTAATTCTTCTTCTTGTTTTCCTACTTTCGTGTGGTGAGTAAGTTGAGAGTTTTTTTATTTGTTAATATTGATATTTCAGGTGCGTGCAAGTGCCTGTTATCGAAACAAAATTAAATAACTATTATTAGATTATAATAAAGTGATCTCTTCTAAAGAATTAAATATATATATATATATGCGTAAAGTATAGTGGTACGTGCAGTTAAAGGAAAAAAATGTGTAACGAGTGCAACCATCGAGAAAAATTTTTTTTCCGTCACGCACATGTTACATTTTTTTTCCATTAGTACGTAGATTAATAATATCAATGTTTTTTATACCAGCCTAATGTTATGCACTTTTATTATTGTCATATAGAAAATGGATGGAAAAGAACGTATGAAACGTTATCGTGAGAAAATAAGGCGAAACGAAGTAAAGTGGGAAGAAGAGAAAGAGAAGAATCGCCAAAGAATGAGGAATTACCGATCTAAATTGAAAAATGTGAAAAATGATGCAAAGAAGACGACGAAAAGTACGAGTATAATAATCAAAGCGAAAAATGCTGAAAGAATGAGAAAATATCGGGCCAGAAAAATGTTTTTGGCTGGGCATCCAGATTGTACTGATGATGTACCTTACCGGACAAAACAATCGCTTTTTAAAGCGGTTAGTCAGGTGCGCAAAAATTTACCTGCTAGCTTAGCCCGTAAACAAATGATAATTGAACAACTTGCCGCTGAATTTCATCCTGATCTGGCATTTCAAATAAGAAAACTTCAAAGTCAAAAGAAAAGGGATCTCGCGGCAATTCGAGCAAAAAAGGTTACTGTCACGAAATGAATTTAGCTGATCAAGTTGGGCGCTCAACTTTCTTCGAATTGCGCCCCTTGAACTTGAATATATAATAATAAAAATATATATAATAAAAAATATATTAATATAATATACCTAATAATAGTAATATATAAAATAATATATAATATAAATGAAAACATGTATAATAAATATATATTTTAAAAATACATTTTAAGGAAATATTAGCCTTGAGGCGAAGATCTTAAATTTTGGTACTTAGTCCTCAAGGCGTAAATTTTTAAAAAAATATTTTTTTTAATTAGTCCTTAAGGCGTATATTCTTAAAGAATATTTTTTAAATAACACACAAGACGTTTAATTTAAAAAAAATCAGAGAACCATCTTTCAAAATCACTTTATTTGAGCTAGATACCTCGATTACTTTCCGAGTTATGGCCTCTAAAAAATGGTTACCGAAAATACAACCAATTTGAAACGTAAGGGACATGCAAAGTTTTGGGGATACATTTGTTATTTGCCAAGCTATTTCAATATATCCTGTTGGGATTTGAAGAAAGTATATCCATCTTTCAAAATCATTTTACTTTAGTTAGGGGAGTTGGCAATCTCCTACTAGGCGCGTCTTCCCCGGTGGCGGATGGGAATGGGGTCTCCATGATGTGCAGAGTAAAACTGATCTAGGTCTTCTAGATCAACTTTTCTCTGCACTTCGTGGAAACCTTGGAGATCTTCGGATTCCCCGTGGACCAAAAATGGATCGGGGTAGTGCCCTTAAATAAATCAACTAGATGGGTAAAAGAAGTAAAAAGAATAAAGTTACGATGCTGGGAGTTAATAACCCAGTACCGGCGGCAATCGTTGGTGAGGTCGCAAGCCACGTGTCGTCGAGATCAAGCGATTGTGATCCAGCTGTTCTAGGTGTGGGTGCCTTGGCACCTGTGACAAGTGCATCAATTCAAAACCTAAACGTTGACGAACCGGCTATTCCTTTGGCAAATGAGCATGTCAAGACTGATGAAAAATAGTCTCGGGCTGTAGTTCTGGGAGGGGACGACCTACACGGGACTCTACGCGCTATTCGCGATAGTCTAGAGAAGCAAAGTAAGGAACTCTTCGACCAGTTAGACAGATTGCTACCAGAAGAGCAATGTGGGGATACGCTTCCGGAGGAACTGCTACTGAATCTCACCCTAACTGATGATGAGCTGGATACCACGGTGATCCCAGCCAAGTCTACACAGGCGGATTGCTGTAGTAGTAACGAAGGAAGCGCAGACCCTGTTGACCGACCAACTTCCAGTCTGACTACAATAGGTCGTGTGTCGGCACCCGCCGATAAACTTCAGAAGCAATCTGCAACGGAAGTGATGTCCGACGATGGGGAATCTGTTGAGACCCCAGCAACGGACAACGGCTCAAAGGTTGGGAAGGCCCGAGAAGTAAAGTAGCTGATGCGAAGCATTACAAACATGCTGTTTCGTATCTCCACAAATTCGTGGGGCGAGACGCGAATTTGATCTCGGACCTCCCTCTCCGAGAGGTACACCTCGTCAAGGGTAATATGAGATGCGTAAGGAAATTCGAAAGAATCTATCCGCACGCTCTCCATCGTGAACTCGAGATGGACAGGATCTCACTCCCG
Organism: Musca vetustissima; assembly: GCF_032173495.1. NCBI lineage: Eukaryota > Metazoa > Arthropoda > Insecta > Diptera > Muscidae > Musca > Musca vetustissima. Next base: position 126,261 of record NW_026879776.1, on the reverse strand, counting down.
AGGATCTAGATCCACAGATTTAGCAACTGATGACTCAACCAAACCATCCATATGTCATTTTTACCGGAACGTAGAGGCATTATTCGACGAATGAGCCTATGAACTTTGGCACAACGAATCTAGGTGCAACGTGTCAAGATCCATTTGGCCGACTCTGTCTATCAAAAGAATGCACTCACTGTTGAACCTGAGCAAAGCTGAAATAAGAGTAATGACAAGAATCATTACTGGTCACTGCAATATCATCAGGGCTTTTACTAGTAAATGGGATCTTGAGGCAATTGATTACTGTAGACTCTGCATTGACGAGGAGGAGACGGATACAATTGAGCATCTCCTGTGTCACTGCCCATCCTTGGCTTACAGGCGGCACAGACTAGTGGGTGCCAATTTTTTACCGAGTCTTAGCTTCTTCTCAACAACCGAACCTACAGCATAATTAGAAACCTAAAGTGGTTAGGGAAGTACAACCTTGACACGTAACACATCTTCTGTCTGATTCCTATAGCCATCGACCTTATTCCAATCTTACCTTGTTTATATCTTTCTGTAAGCTTCTCATCTCCCTTTATCTCCCTAATCTTCTCTCCCCTACAGATCTGTCCTTATCTCTTTTCTTTCTTATGGATGATCACAACGGACCTAGCGGTTTCAGAGTGCTGCACATCCCCAAACCTAACCCAACCCAATTACTTCCAGAGTTATGGCTTCTAGAAAATGGTTGCCAAAAAATTGAATTCTTTTAATGATATGTTGGGTACTTCGTCAGCTATATTAAATTAATTTCAAATCATTATAAAGTTAACACATTATTCTCTCAGAAATAATTTATTTCAGTTAGATAACTCGATTATCTCTAAAGTTATGGCCTCTAGAATGTAGTTGCCAAGAAAATGAAAATAATGGGGAAGATCGCGTAACTCTTATACTTTTGTCGATATCTAGGGTGTTTGTGCATCTAATTCAAAATTTCTAATATAGATTTCAAGGCAAGACTTTTATCTTTCAAAATCAATTTACTTTATTTAACTTAACTCGATTACTTTCTGAGTTATGACCCCTGAAATATGATTACCGAAAATATGTAAACATTAAAAAAATGGGTATTTTTATACTTTTAGCGATATCTTGAATACTTGGTCAGCGACATTCACTATGTTTGAAATAATATGAAAGTTAAGACCTTTTTTTCTTCCAGAAACAATTATTTTCATATTAATATTCCGATAATTTTTTGAAGTATGGCCTCCGGAATATGATAATCGACAAAATGCAAACTATAGAAAACATTGGGTATTTTTATATTTTTGGCGATATCTTGGCGTATTTGTTCAGCAACATCAATTTAATTTAATAATATGTTAAAGTTAATAAACTCCTCTTTAAAAAAACACTTTATTTCAGTTCAATTACCCGATTAGTTTTCGAGTTATGGTCTCCAGAATATGGTTACCGAGGAAATTTAAGAAATGGGAAAATACGGGTATTTTTATATTTTTGACGATATCTTAGTTATCTGGTAAGATATATCAGTTTTATTCAAAACTATTTTAGAGTCAATACACTTTTCTATTAGAAACACTTTATTTCAGTTATTTAACCCGATTACTTTTCGAGTTATGATCTCCAGAATATGGTTACCGAAAAAATGAAATAATTGATAGATTTGGGTAGTCTTATACTTTTGGAGATATCTTGGTAATTTGATCAGCTAATAATAATATATCCTACATGAATTTAAAGATAAGACATTTATCTTTTAAAAATCGTTTTTTTTCACTTATTTAACCCGATTACTTTTTGAGTTATGGTCTCTAGAATGTGGTTACCGACAAAATACAAATAATTAAACATTTTGGGTATTCTTTCACTTTTGCCGATATTTTTTGTTATTTGCTCAGTTTATTCAATATTTTATATGAAAGTTTAAAGGTAAGTCATTCATCTTTTAAAATTCGTTTATTTCACTTATTTAACCCGATTGCTTTTCGAGTTATGGTCTTTTGAATGTGGTTACCGAAAAAATGTAAATAATTGGCAAATTTGGGTATTCTTATACTTTTGGCGATATTTTGGGCATTTGATTAGCTAATATAATATATCCTATATTAATTTAAAGGTAATACCTCTATGTTTCAAAAACTATTTATTTCATTTCGCTAATCCGATTACTTTCCATGTTGTGGTCTCCAGAATATGGTTACTGAGAAAATGTATGTAATTGAAAAAATGGGTATTTTTATACTTTTGGCAAAATTGTAGATTTTTTATTCGAATTAATTAAATATATCCCATATGAATTGAAAGATAAGACCTTCATCCTTCAAAAACAGTTTATTTCATTTAGTTAACCCGAATACATTCAGAGTTGTGGCCTCTAGAATATGGTTACTGAGAAAATGTATGTGATTGAAAAAATTGAGTATTTTTATACTTTTGGCAATATTTTAATTTTTTAGTCGAATTAATTAAATATATTGTATATGAATTGAAAGATAAGACATTAATCTTCCAAAATCAGTCAATTTCCAATGGTTAAGCCCATTACTTCTTGAGTTATGACCTCCAGAATATGGTTACCTAAAAAATGTGAATATTTGCAAATTGTGGGTATATTGACAATTTTGACAATATCTTGGGTATTTGACCAGCTAACTTAATTTATTTTATTTGAATTTAAAGGTAAGACATTCGTCTTTCAAAATTCGCTTACTTAACTTTATTAAACCAATTACTTTCTGAGTTATGGTCTCCAGAATATGGTTACCGAGAATATGTAAGTAATGGGATAATTCGGGTATTTTTATATTTGTGACAATATTTTGGGCATTTGATCAGCTAATACAATATATGATATATGATTGTAAAGATATGACTCCGATCTTTCAAAATCAGTTAAAATCTGTTATTATTTCATTAACCAGACCTATTACTTCTTGAGTTATGAACCCTACAAAATGGTTACCAAAAAATGTTAAATATTTGCAAATTTTGGGTACTTTGACACTATTGGCAATATCTTGGATATTTGATCAGCTAATTTAATATATTTTATATGGATTTAAAGATGAGACCTTTATCCTTCAAAACCAGTTTATTTCATTTAATTAACCCGATTACTTTCTGAGTTACGACCTCTAGAATATGGTTACCAACAATATGTAAGTAATGGGATAATTCGATTATTTTTATATTTTTGACAATATCTTGGGCATTTGACCAGCTAATTCAATATATTCTATATGATTGTAAAGATATGACTTCGATCTTTCAAAATCAGTTTAAATTTGTTTACCCAGGCCCATTACTTCTTGAGTTATGAGCTCTAGAAAATGGTTACCAAAAATTTTTAAATATTTGCAAATTTTGATTATTTTGACACTTTTAGGAATATCTTGGATATTTGATCAGCTAATTCAAAATATTCTATATGGATTTAAAGATAAGATATTTATCCTTCAAAAACTGTTTATTTGATTCAGTTAGCTCGATTACTTTCCGAGTTGCGGTCTCTAGAATATGGTTATCGAGAATATGTAAGTAATGGGATAATTCGGGCATTTTTATATTTTTGGCGATATCATGAGTATTTGACCAGCAAATTCAATATATCCTATACGATTGTAAAGATATGACTCCGATCTTTCAAAATTAGTTAAATTCCGTTAACCAGCCCCACTACTTTTTGAGTTATGGTCCCTAGAAAACGGTTACCGAAAAAATTGTAAATATTTGCAAATTTTGGGTACTTTGACACTTTTGGCAATATCTTGGATATTTGTTCAGCTAATTCAATATGTTTTGTATGGATTTATAGGTAAGGCTCCCGTCTTTTAAAATCAATTTATTTCAGTTTAATAACCTGACTACTTCCAGAGTTATGAATCTCTCAAAAACTTACTTACTTAGCTGGCTTGTTACAGAACGGTTGTTCCATAAGCCGAGCTTAAAAAAGATTTCCAAGCGCGTCGGTCTTGTGCGCAAATCCACCAATTTGGAAGACCACGTTTCAAGATGTTGTTTTCTACTTGGTCTTTCCATCTAATTCGTTGCCTTCCCTTTCTACGGGAACCATCAGTAGGCCCGTTTTTATATACCTTTTGACCTGGGGCATTCTCATTCATCCGCACAACATAGCATAGCCACCGTAGTCGCTGCAGCTCAATACGACTGACTATGTCGATGTCCGCGTATAAATTGTAGAGCTCGTGATTCATTCGACGCCGATATTCAACGTCGACGCAGATCGGCCCGTAGATCTTTCGGAGAATTTTTCTTTCAAACACCCCAAGAGCTGCCTCATCTGCTTGTGCAAGTACCCATGCTTCTGATCCATATAATAGCACGGGTAGTATCAGCGTCTCGTGGCCTTGTTTCTAAACTGCATCTAAAGTAGCATTTGTTGGCCGTCATAATCCTTCTCCGAATTTTAAAACTTATGTCATTCGTTTTATTTATGGCGGTACCGAGGTATATAAAGTCTTTAACTACCTCGAAGCTGTAGTTCTCCAGTTCCACAGTTGGTCCGAGTCTACTGGACGTCTTGCCCGTTGATACCATCAGCTTGGTCTTCTCGCCGTTTGGCAGACTCCTTCTCAATTTGTTCAAAGGTGGCTGTTAACGCTCGCAATGTTCGACCCATTTTACAGATGTCATCGGCGTAGGCGAGTAACATGTGTTGTTTGGAGTACAGAGTGTCATTTCTGTTCACCTTTGCGTCTCGTATGACCTTTTCCAGCAGGATGTTAAAAAGATCACACGACAAACTGTCACCTTGTCTGAATCCTCGTTCGGTATTGAAGGTCTCCGATAGGTCCTTTCCTACTTTAACTGCTGACCTTGTGCCACTTAAAGTTATCCTGCATAGCTGTATTAATTTTGCAGGAATGCCGAATGTAGACATGGCTTTAAACACCTCTGAACGGATAGGGCTGTCGAATGCAGCTTTTTAGTCGACAAATAGGTGGTATGTGTCGATGTGTTTTTCGTGGGTCTTTTCCAGGATTTGGCGCAGAGTGAAAATCTGGTCAATGGTGGATTTACCAGGTCTGAAACCGCATTTGTATGGTCCAATGATGTCATTGACCATTGGCTTCAGCCGTTCACACAGCACACTGGATAGCACTTTATATGCGATGTGAAGGAGACTTATTCCTCTATAGTTGGCACATATCTTCTTGTCTCCTTTCTCTCAAAAACGGTTACTCAAAAAATTCCTTTTTTTCAAAATCTCTCTCTCATTTGATTAGCTACATTAAAATATCATTACGTTTGATATTTTTTAATGGCATAATCTAAAACTGTGATGTCGGATGTTTTCTAAAAAATATGTTAATATTCTTGCACATGTGATTTGATTGACAGGACTTTAAAGAAGTTCATCAGGAGAGTCAATCAATCAATCATGCAATAAGCAGGCGATGTCAGTCTTGTGGAGCTCAATAAGCATTGAAAAGGGGATGGTAACCTGAGGTCATAAACACATATATACCTACATACATGTGTGTATATGTATGTGTGTGAGTGAGTTCAATTATCAAAATTCCCATTATATACCACCCCCTTCCCCTCCCCTTCCTAAAGTCCAAGTTTAAATTTCTTTACAAAAAAAATTTCCATATAAAATTGTATTGGATTTTTTGTTTTGTTTATTTTTTCCCCGCTCTCCTCCTCCTCCTCCTCCTCCTCCTAATCCTGCAGGAAGAATCGCATCCTCAGGCTAAATTGACACCATCAGCATCAAACATGCAAAAATCGCCTTTTATAAATATTATCCAAACACGCCATCACAAGAGATGTTCGTGAATTGTATTGACATAACTAAAACTCAATATTAAGGCGATAAGAAATATCCAGAGGCGTAACTAGGGGTATACGAAAAATGAAAACTTCAATGTTTGAAAGGAGAAGAAGACAGGGAATTTCCTTTTTTTAAAAAAAAGAAAAACACCGCTCCTCTTTCCCTTTCCTTTTAAAATGCCTTCGTTCGTTCTTCTTTACAATCTAATGCAATTACTTTTGAAGAAAAAATCTCCCCCATCCCCTTCTTCTTCTGCTACACAATTCACACATATCAATACGGCCTGATGCTGGCCATGGCTATCAGGAAAATTGGATTTATTTATTTACAAAACCATTCCAACACCAGTAAATCGAACTCGCACACACGGACGCGTTTGTCGGCATACATTCACACGCTTAGGGCATATCTAATGCACACGCTCAATCAATAATATTGTTTAGAGGCATATGTGTGTGTGTGTTTTGTGTATTAGGGTGGATGGTATGAAAAAGTGTTCGGTTTCGGAAAGATCAATCTAAGGTCTTTATGGGGATGCAATTTTTTTAAGATAACCGATTTAATAGCTGAGATATTGGAAAAATACCAATGGGTTCCGATTTTCGAATTTTCAATATATTCCAAGGTAACCATTTTGAAGAGGCCATAACTCTTAAAGTATTCCGAGGATCTTCATAAAATAAATTGATATTAAAAATAGAATATCTAGAATCTAAAAAAAAAACTTAGTACAGCGATCGGCTTCAATTCTGATCACCGGAGCATTAAGAAGTACACCACAGGCAGCCTTGAATGCAATCTTCAATCTCCAACCATTGGATATTCTGATCAAATTCCAGGCGGCCAGGTGTGCCCTGAGACTCCGGGAAACAGATGCCTTGAAATCGCTGAACTATGTTCATGCCAGCATCCTAAACATAACGCCAGGTTATGACCTCTTTAGGTGGGATAGTCATATCAGTGATTATATTCCCTCCCCCAGGGACTTTAATGACATCAAAGTTGAATTTCCTAGTAGGGAATCCTGGACTAGTGGCTCCCTACCTCTGCCAGGGATTATTACTGGTCACTGTAAAGTTAGATCTCTCACTTCTAAGTGGAACTCCAGTGGAGAGGATTACTGTCGTCTATGTGAGGACGAAGAAGAACTGGAAACAATTGAGCACATCCTCTGTAATGTAATGTCCATCGCTGATCAGCAGAAGACATAAACAGTTTGGATGTTATGAAATTGATAATCTAGTCTTCTTCTCCAAAATAGACCCTAACCAAATTCTAGGCTTTGTCAAAAAATTGACTTGGATAAAATAATATCTCTTCCGCCCCTTTCTTCTCTCTATTCTTCCACTATCTTTTTTTATTTTCTTTATAGGTACACCTATACATAAAGGATGATCACAATGGACATAGTTTCCGAGTGGACAGTTGTTACAAAAACCGTACATCCCTAACCTAACCTAAAACTTTGTCAATCTAACCACTAAAATACCAAAGTTATCTCCAAAAATAAGAAATAACTCAAAATGTCGATTTATGTACATTTTTTCCGTAATCATATTGAGAGATCTGTGAAACCTCCCACCCCCTTGAAAAAATTTCATTGGCAGAATCCGTGCGTTCCATTGCGAGGTAGTCAATAACAGATGGCTAAAGGAACCTGTCTTTGTAGAATCTCTAAATCTATCTGGCCAGAATTCTCTCTAAAAGAACGTCTTCGCTGCTGGAACACAGCAAGAGGGAGATCAAAATCGTTTTGTTATTAACTGGTCACTGCAAAGTTATCTCTCAAAATTAACTAATAACTCAAAATGGAGAGGATTACTGTAGTCTATGTGAGGTAATCATATTCGGGAGGTCATAATTTCTAAACTATCCCACGTATCTTGAAAAAAGAAATTACTATTAAAAGTAAAATATCTTGGCTTTAAAAAAGTCAAAAGTTTGGAAATCTAACCAATCAAATACCAAAATTATCTCCAAAAATATAAATAACTCAATATTTTACATTATGTATATTTTTTTCGGTAATCATATTCGGGAGGTCATAACTTCTAAATTATCCCACGTATCTTGAATAAATTCATAGCTTTTAAGAGTAGAATATCTAAGCTTTAAATAAAGCCCAAACTTTGGCAATCTAACCAATTAAATATCAAAGTTATCTCCAAAAATGCGAAAAAAACTCAAAATGTCAATTTATATAAATTTTATCGACAATCATATTCGGGAGGTCATAACTTCTAAACTATCGGACGAATCTTGAAAAAATAAATTGCTACTAAAAGTAGAATAACTAAGCTTTAAATAAATCCAAAATTTTGTTAATATAACCAATAAAATATCAAAGTTATCTCCAAAAATACTAAATAACTCAAAATGTCGATTTATGCTCATATTTTCGGTAATCATATTCGGGAGGTCATAACTTCTAAACTATCGCACGTATCTTGAAAAAATAAATTGATTTGAAGAGTAGAATATCTAAGCTTTAAATAAAGCCCAAACAATTGACAATCTAACCAATAAAATACCAAAGTTATCAGCAAAATACAAAATAACTCAACATTTTATTTTAGGTACATTTTTTCAGTAACCATATTCGGGAGGTCATAACTTCTAAAATATCCCACATATCTTGACAAAATAAATTGCTATTAAGAGTAGAATATCTAAACTTTAAATAAAGTTCAAACTTTGGCAATCTAACTAATAAAACACCAAAGTTATCACCAAAAATATGAAATAACTCAAAATTTCGATTTATGCAAAATTTTTTGGTAATCATATTCGGGAGGTCATAACTTCTAAACTATCCCACGTATCTTGAAAAAATAAATTACTATTAAGAGTAGAACATCTAAGTTTTTAAATAAGCCCAAACAATTGACAATCCAACCAATAAAATACCAAAATTATCTACAAAAATATAAAATAACTCAAAATTTCATTTACATTTTACATTACATTTTTTCGGTAACCATATTCTAGGGTATATAACTTGTAAACTATTTCATGTATCTTGAAAAAAATAAACTGATATTAAAAGTAGAATTCCTCAGCTTTAAATAAAGCTAAATTATATTGATCTAGCCATTAAAATATTGGAAATATCGCCAAAATCACAAAATAGCTCAAATATACCTTTAATTCACATTTTTTCGGTAACCATATTCTTAGGGCCATAACTTCCGAACTAGTGAGGGTATCTCAAAGAAAGAACATTATTTTGGCAGAAGAGATTCTAAGCTATAACATTTGCTTAAGTTTTGTTAATATACATTTTCAAATAGCAAAGATATCGGCAAATATATAAATGTACCCAAAATCTATGGTTTTCCCATTATTTTCGGTAATCATATTCTGGAGGCCATAACTTATGAAATAATGGGACTTTTGCAATGAAATAGAGGTAATATAGAGAGAAGAGACTCTAAGCTATAAACTTTGCTTACAGTTTTTTAATATAGCTCCTCTAATACCAAAGATATTGCCAAATATATAAGAGTACCCAAATGTTATAGTTTTCACATATTTTTCCGCAATTATGTTGTGGAGGTCATAACTTCTGAATTAGGGGGTAGTATTACAATGAAGTGTCGCGTTTTTGTAAGAAGAGACCCTAATCTACAATCTTTGCTCTGGTACTGCTACCTTAGCTCCACAAAGGCCAAAGTTATTGCCATATATATAAAAGTACCCAAAATCTATTGTTTTCCCATTATTTTCGGTAATCATATTCTGGAGGCCATAACTTCGGAAATATTGGGGATTTAGCAATAAAATAAGGTAATATAGAAAGATGAGACTCTAAACAAAAAACTTTGCTTAAGTTGTTTTAATAAAGCTCCTCAAAAACAAAGATATTGCCAAATATATAAGAATACCTAAATGTTGTAGTTTTCACATATTTTTCCGCAATCATGTTCTGGAGGTCATAACTTCTGAATTAGTGGTAGTATTACAATAAAGTGTCGAACTTTTGTAAGAAGAGACCCTAATCTAAAATCCTTGCTCAGGAATTGCTTCTTTAGCTCCTCAAAGGCCAAAGTTATTGCCAAATATATAGAAATATCCAAATATATAGAAGTACACTATTTTTTTGCTATTTTGTGATTTATTTGGTAACCATTTTCCAGAGCCCATAACTCTCTAAGTGGTTGAGGTATCAAAGTGAAATAAACTTTTTTCCGAAAGAAGAACTTCTTACCTTTAAGAATATTCAAATTTATATAGATATGTCAGATCAATCATTAGAGATATCGGCAAAAGTATACAAATACCAAATTTTTTTCAAGTTGCAGAAATTTTTTGCTAACCATATTCTAGAGGCCATAACTCTTGCAGTATTTGAACTATCGGAATGAAATAAACTTATTTCAACAGAAGAAATTCTTTTTTCAGAATATGTACTAATTTTTATCAATATAGCGGAACAAATATTAGAGATATATACAAATATCCTACTTTTCCCTATTGTGATTTTTTTTGGTAATCATTTTTCTGAGGTCATAACTCTTGAACTAGTTGGCGTATTGACATGAAATAAAGCTTCTTTCGAAAGAATAACTTCTTATCTTGAATAATATGCCAATTTATACAGACATATGGGAACAAATATTGAAGATATCGTCAAAATTATACAAATACCCAATTTTTCCCCATTTTGAGATTTATTTCGTAATCATTTTCTAGAGGCCATAACTCGAGAAATAGTTGGGATATTTAAATGAAATTACATTTTTTCGTAAAGTGTGATTTCTTACCTTGAAGAATGTGCAAATTTGTATAGACGTGTCGGACCAAATATTTGAGATATCGTCAAAAGTATACAATTACTCAATTTTTCCAAGTTGCAGAATTTTTTTGGTAACCATTTTTTAGATGCCATAACTCTTGCAGTAATTGAACTATCGTAATGAAATAAACTTGTTTCGACAGAAGAACTTCTTTTTTCAAAACATGTGCTAATTGTTATTAATATGGCGGAACAAATATTAGAGATAGGACCAAAAGTATACAAATACCCTACTTTTCCCCATTGTGCATTTTTTTTGGTAATCACTTTCCTGAGGCCATAACTCTTGAACTAGTCGACATATTGAAATGAAATAAAGTTTTCTTCGAAAGAGTAACTTCTTATCTTGAAGAATATGCTAATATATATAGACATATCGGAATAAATATTGAAGATATCGCCAAAATACACAAATATCCTACTTTTCCCCATTGTGATTTTTTTTGTAATCACTTTCCTGAGGTCATAACTCTTGAACTAGTCGATATATTGGAATGAAATAAAGCTCGTTTCGAAAGAACAGCTTCTTATCTTGAAGAATATGCTAACTTATATAGACGTATCGGAACAAATATTGAAGATATCGCCAAAATTACACAGATACCCAATTTATCCCTCTTTTGAAATTTATTTGGTAATAATTTTCTAGACGCCATAACTCTGGAAATAGTTGGGATATTTAAACGAAATATCCTTTTTCGGAAAGAGTGATTTCTAATCTTTAAGAATGTGTAAATTTGTATAGATGTGTCGGACCAAATATTTGAGAAATCGCCAAAAGTATACAAATACCCACATTTGTTCAAGTTACAGAATTTTTTTGGTAATCACTTTCTTGAGGGCATAACTCTTGAACTAGTCGACGTATTGAAATGAAATACAGTGTTTTTCGAAAGAATAACTTCCTAACTTGAAGAATATGCTAATTTATATAGACGTTTCGGAACAAACATTGAAGATATGTCCAAAATTATAGAAATACCCTACTTTTCCCTATTTTGAGATTTATTTGGTAATGATTTTCTGGTGGCCATAACTCTGTAAGTAGTTAAGATATTTAAATGAAATAGCATTTTTCGGAAAGGAGGATTTCTTATCTTGATGAATGTTTTAGATTATATAGAGTATCGGACCAAATATTTCAGATATTACCAGAAGTATACAAATACTCAATTTTTATAAGTTGCATATATTTTTTGGTAACCAATTTCTACAGCCCATAACTCCGGAAGTAATTGAGATATCTTACTGAAGCAAACTTATTTTGAAAGATGAATGTCCTCACATTAAATTTTATTCGAATTGTTACTGCGATTTAACAAAAAGTTTTAAAATGTGACCAAAATAAAAAATCTACAATTTATTAACAATTTCCAGAGGCCATAACTCTCGAAGTAGTTCAGATACCTATCTAAAATAAATTTTCTTTCTTTTCTTTTCCACAAAAAAAATAATACTAAAATATTTTTTCCAACCCACCCCAATATCCAATTTAAAGGCAACGTTCCTGTGTATGTATGACCATTTTTTTTGTTCTTTAAATTCGCCAATTGTATTATTTCTCTTGCTTTTGTTGTTGTTGTAATTCAAAAGTAAAAAAGTGAAAGTTCCGCATGTTACAAAAAAAGTGAATTGATGCCTTGGAGATTTGTTGTATGACCATAGGGGAGGATGTTTCTTTTGCATATGTGTGGGTATGTGTTGGTGTATGTCCTTTTGGCCATTATTTTCAATAGAGGGTGTTAGCCCAGTGTGTCCTGCTTCTTTTGGGTATAAACACGTGCATGGGCAATTTAAATAATACTATTACACATGTCTGTATGTCATAGTGTACATATGACGATGTGTGTGTGTGTGCATGCACGTATGTTTGTCGTTGTTTGCAAAAATTAGTTTAAAGTTTTTTGTGTTTCTTTTTTATTTTGGAAATTTTATCCGATAACGAAAATCGTTTAAAATTTTTAAGCCGATTACAAGGGAATTTTAAAAAAAGGAGCCTTGGAGTGAAGGAGATTGCCTTTGGGCTAGTAGAATGTTATATTATAGCTTCTGGCTCTAATAGAAAAATTAGATTATTGCTAAAGGACCTCCAATAGAAGGGAATGGAAATGGGGAAAAAATAAACTCGCATGAAGCTGCATCAAATTTACGGATGATTTTTACAAATTAGCAATGGAATAGGTTCGGCAATATTGAAGACAACATTATGAGGAATATTTTTGCCGAATATCTTAACCCTCTAAGGGTTCATTGTGGGGGGCTTTTGGGTCTATAATGAAGGGGAAATAAAAAAAAGAAAAAAAGAGAAATGAAGGGAAAATAAAAAAAACCAAAAAAATGGGGATTTTTTTATTTGGATATTAATTTACCCATTAAATCGTCATCTGATGTGGATAATGTCAAAGGAAATTTTGTTCCCCACTAAATTTCTATATAGGTCTCCGACCAAAATAATTTGGTATAAATAAAATATACCTATAAAATAAACCGATTATTGTGAAAGTTTTGGTCGAATTTATTTATTTTCGAACTTGTGTGAAATTTTCGTACAAAACATCACTTTAGCAGGGTGGCATCAATGGAGAAAATATTCTCCACAAAATTTCATTATAGGTCGCCGACCAAAAAAATTGGTATAAATAATATATATCATTAAAAATACATGCTTAAAATTAAAAGAAAAAATTTTTAGTCGATTTTTTTTAGTTTTTTTTTTTCAATTTAGGTCGGTTTTTTATACAACAAGTCATTTTAGCAGGGTGGCATCAATGGAAAAAATATTCTGCACAGAATTTCACTATAGGTCTCCGACCAAAATAATTTGGTATAAATAAAATATACCTATAAAATAAACCGATTATTGTAAAATATTTGGTCGAATTTATTTTCGAATTTGTGTGAAATTTTCATACAAAACATCACTTTAGCAGGGTGGCATCAATGGAAAAAATATTCTGCACAAAAATTCATCATAGCTCTCCGACCAAAAAAATTGGTATAAATAATATATATCTATAAAATTACCTGCTTAAATTAAAAGAACAAATTTTTGGTCGATTTTTTTACATTTTTGAAATTATGTCGGATTTCTGTACAAAAAGTCATTTTAGCAAGCTGGCATCAATAAAAAAATATTCTCCACAAAATTTCACTATAGGTCGCCGAACATAAGAAATCTGTAAATACAAACCAGATCCATAAAAATTACAGTAATAATTTAAATATTTTAAAGAGAGACAAATTTGGTCGAAATTGTTATATTTTTCAACTGGTGGCATTTTCTCCCCTAAAGCTTCATTTACGAGCTTTGGTATCAATGGAAAAAATATTCTGCAGAAATTTTCACTGGATGTCGTCGACAAAAATAAATCAGTATATATAATATATGGTCATGATATATCGGTTGTAAGTGAGACAAATATAATAATATTTTAGGGCCAAGTAATGGTTTCATAATTGGTCGAAATCTCCTGAAATTCTTCATTTAAGAAAAATTTTGTTAATGGAAAAAATATTCTACACAAAATTTCACTTTAGGTCACCGAACAAAAGAAATCTGCAGATGCAACCCAAATACATAAAAAACCCAGTTTTAATTTGTATATTTTAAAGAAAGATAAATTTGGTCGAAATTGTTATATTTTTGAATTGGTGGCATTTTCTCCCCTAAAGCTTCATCTACGAGCTTTGGTATCAACGGAAAAAATATTCTCCAGAAAATTTCACTATATGTCGCCGACCAAAATAAATCAGTATATATAATATATGGTCATGATATATCGGTTGTAAGTGAGACAAATATAATAATATTTTAGGGCCAAGTAATGCTTTCATAATTGGTCGAAATATCCTGAAATTCTTCATTTAAGAACAATTTTGTTAATGGAAAAAATATTCTACACAAAATTTCACTTTAGGTCACCGAACAAAAGAAATCTGCAGATGCAACCCAAATACATAAAAACCCCAGTTTTAATTTGTATATTTTAAAGAAAGATAAATTTGGTCGAAATTGTTATATTTTTCAACTGGTGGCATTTTCTCCCCTAAAGCTTCATCTACGAGCTTTGATATCAATGGAAAAAATATTCTCCAGAAAATTTCACTGGATGTCGTCGACCAAAAGTAATCGGTATATATTATATATAGTCATGATATATCGGTTGTAATGGAAATAAATATAATAATATTTCAAAGACAACGAATGGTTTCATAATTGGTCGAAATCTCCTGAAATACTTCATTTAAGAGAAATATTGTTAATGGAAAAAATATTCCGCACAAAATTTCACTACAGGTCACCGAACAAAAGAAATCTGTAGATACAACCCAGATACATAAAAACTACAATTATAATTTGAATATTTTAATGAGAGCCAAATTTGGTCGAAATTATTATATTTTTGAATTGGTAGCAATTTTTCCCCTAAAGCTTCATTCTAGAGGCTTGTTACCAATTAAGAAAATATTCTGTATCAAATTTCATCATGGGCCTCCGAGCAAAATAAATCGGTATATATAATATATATTTACGAAATATCGGTTGTATTTTTGGGTATTTTTTGTTTATTTAAGGTATTTTGGGGCTTATTTAATGGTTTCATAATTGATCGAAATATCCAGAAAAACTTTATTTAAGTGGAATATTGTTAAAGAAAAAACTATTCTCCATCGAATTTCACTATGGGTTTCCGAATAAAAGAAATCGGAATATATAATATATAGCTACTAAATATCGAATTAAATATTAATTAATATATGCACTATTTGGCTAATTTAACGATTTCTATCTCTCCGGAAATACATCAATTTTGGGAAATAATTTTAATGGAAAAAATTATCTCCATAAAATTTCACTATGTGTCCTCAACCATAAGAAATCTCCAAAGGTAGTGTAAACTCATACAAAATCTCCTACAGTTTCGGTATTTTTAAAGGAAAATATGAATTTGATCAAAATGTTGACTTTTCTCTATCGGTGGTAATTTCTTCCTCTAAACATCATTTGAGAGTATTGATACCAGTGACAAAAATATTCTCCATGAAATTTTACTATGCGTCCCCGAACAAAAGAAATATCTAAATGAAATGTAAACCCATAAAAACCCCGTAAAATTTAGGGAATTCTTGAAAACATAATAAAATTGGTATAAAATCAGGGTTTTTGATTTGGTGGCAATTTCTTCCCCTTAAACCTCATTTTAGAGGTTTGGTCTCAATGTTGAAAATATTCGACATCAAATTTCACTATGGGTCTCCAACCATAAGAAATCTCTAAGTATAATTTAAACCCATAAAACACCCTGCTACAATTCGGACATTTTAAAAAACAAAATTAAATTGGTCAAAATTTGACATTTTTCAACTTGGTGGCAATTTCTTCCCCTAAACCAAATTTTAGAGCTTTTGTATACTAGGCAAAAAAATTCTTCATTAAATTTCACTATGGGTCTCCGAACAAAAGAAATCTCTAAATGCAACGTTGGTCCATAAAAATCGGCTATAATTTGGGCAGTTTTAAAACAATTGGTCCAAATTGTCGATTTTTTTAAATGGAGCTAATTTGCCGAATAAACATAATTTTGGAGCTTTGCTAAAAAGGCCAAAAATATTCTCCATTAAATTCCACTAAATACGTCCGAACAAAAGATATCTTGATCTCCAACTCTAGTAACTAAAAATCCCGTTACAGTTCTGACATTTTTTAGAACAGAATAAATTTGGTCAAAATTGGGTATTTTTTGGTATTAAGGGAATTTTCCCCTTAAACATAATTTTAGAGCTTTGTTTTTAATGGAGAAAATATTCTTCGTCAAATTTCACTATGAGTCTCCAACCACCTGAAATCTCTAAATGCGACGTTAGTCCATAAAAACCTCGCTAAAATTCAGTAATTTTTATAACAAAATTAAATTTATCAAAATTGGGTATTTTTTGAAATGGAGGGACTTTTGCTCCCTAAACCTAATTTTAGAGCTTTGCAATAAAGGGCAAACATATTCTCCATCGAATTTTACTATAGGTCCCTGAACAAAACGAATCTCTAAATTTAACGATAGCCCCTAAAAACCCGCTACAATTCGTGCATCTTTATAAGAAAATAAAATTGGTCGAAAGATGGTCATTTTTGAATTGGTGGCAATTTCTCCCCCTAAACCTAACTTTAGAGCTTTGGTATCAATGGCGAAAATATTCTCCATCGAATTTCACTATGGGTCCCAGAACAAAAGGAATTTCTAAGTGCAACATTAAACCATAAGAAATCCGCTACAGTTTTGGCCCTTTTTGTAATGAAAATAAAATTAGTCAAAATTTGAGCATTTTTCAAATGGTGGCAATTTCTCCCTTTAAATCTAATTTTAGAGCTTTGGCATCAATAGAAAAATATTCTGCACCAAATTTTACTACAGGTCTCCGAACAAAAGAAATCTCTAAATCCTACATTAGACCATAAAGAATCCGCTACATTTTAGGAATTTTTTTAGGGCAAAATGTAATTGGATGAAATTTGGCCTTTTTTGAGTTTGTGGCAATTTCTCCCCCTAAACTAAATTCTATGGCTTTGGTATTAATGTCAAAAATATTCTCCATCAAATTTCACTATGGATCTCCGAACAAAAGGAATCTCTAAATGCATCATTAAACCATAAGAAATCTGCTACAGTTTTGGTTCTTTTTGTAATCAAAATAAAATTGGTCAAAATTAGGCCTTTTTTGAATATATGGCAATTTCTCCCCTTAAATCTAATTTTAGAGTTTTAATATGAATGGCAAAAATATTCTACACCAAATTTCACTATGGATCTCCGAAAAAAAGAAATCGCTAAATGCAACTCTAGTCCACAAAAAATCGATACCATTTGTAGAATTTTTTAAAACAAAATATAATTGGTCGAAATTTGGCCTTTTTTGAATCGATGACAATTTCTCCCCATAAACCTAATTTTAGAGCTTTGGTATCAATGGCGAAAATATTCTCCATCGAATTTTTCTATGGTTCTCCGAACAAAAGAAATTTCTAAATTCTACATTAGTCCATAAAAATCCGCTACATTTTGGGAATGTTTTAAGGCAAAATGTAATTTGGGTTTTTTTGAATTTGAGGTAATTTCTCCCTTGAAATCTAAAGATGGAGCTTTGGCATCAATGACCAAAATATTCTCCATCAAATTTCACTATGGGTCTCCGAACAAAAGAAATTTTTAAATGCAACTCTAGTCCATAGAAAATCCGGTACAATTTCTAGAATTTTTTATAGCAAAATGTAATTGGTCGAAATTTGGTATTTTTTTGAATTGGTGGCAATTTCTCCCCCTAAACCTAATTTTAAAGCCTTGGCATCAATGAAAGAAATATTCTGCATCGAATTTTACTATGGGTCCCCGTATTAAGGGAATCTCTAAATTCAACTCTAGTCCATAAAAAAATCGGTACAAATTGTAGAATTTTTTAAAGCAAAATGTAATTGGTCGAAATTTGGCCTTTTTTGAATTGGTGGCAATTTCTCCCCCAAAACTAAATTTTAGAGCTTTGGCATCAGTGCAGAAAATATTCTCCATCGAATTTCACTATGGGTCCCCGAATAAAAGGAATCTCTAATTGCAACTCTAGTCCATAAAAACCCCGCTACATTTCGGGCCTTTTTTAAAGTAAAATATAATTGGTCAAAATTTGATCTTTTTTGAATTAGTGGCAATTTTTCCCCCTAAACACAATTTTGGAGCCTTGGTATCAATGTCGAAAATATTCTTTATCAAATTTCACTATGGGTCCCCGAACAAAAGATATTCATAAAAATAATTTTTATTACATAAAAAATAGCATAAACATTGCCCACCCCTTGAGAATAAAAAACAATTTCATATTTTTTTTACACATTTTATTTATTTTTTCGGTATTTCATTTCGGTTTTTTCGTTCTTTTTCTTCGTTTCCATAATACAGATTTTCATCAAATTGTTTTATATAATAATAATAATTTTTATTTTTTTTGGAGATTTGTTTTTTTGCTTTTATTTTTTTTTACTTGACTAAAATACTTAAAATTTACTATTGTTTTTTTAAATAGAGTTTTTTGCAAAGATAGCTCACATTTGTTGTTTGTTTTGTTTTTGGTTTTTTCTTCTTGAGTGTTTGGTTGTGTGTGTGTGTTTTTTTTAATTTTATTATTATTATTATTATAGTTTCAATTACGTATAACTTTCATTTCGATTTTTTTATTTATTTAAAATGTTCCATTTTTATTGTTTTTTTAAGTAGAGGTTTATTTTTGTGTTAAATATTTTTTTATTATTATTTTTTTTAAATATATAAATTAAATTATTTAAATTTTGTTGTTGCTGTTGTTGATTAAAAACGAGGTAGGTTTCCTTTCTTTATTATTTTTATTTTTTAAATATATATGTATATATATTATTTATATATAAGAATATACCTGAAATTTGTAAGTTCTTTTTTGGGTTTGGAATTTTTATTTTATTTTTTTAAATTTAATTTTATTTTTATTATGAAAATTAATATTTTTATATTTAATTTTTTTTATTTAAGAAAACAAAAATTACAAAAAGAAAAAAAAATAATTTCTATATATTGCACATGAAAAACTTTTAAAAAATAAAATTAAAAAAAAAATACTAATTATTTTTTTATTATATGGTTTAATTAAACAAACACATATACACATACTATTTAGCTTAAAAATTATTTTTTTTTAATTTATTTATTTTTTTAAGGATTTCGTATTGATGGTTTTTTTATTGCTGTTATTTTTCAACACTTTTTCGAAAGGTGTTTTTTTTTAATTCATATTTGGGGGAGTTTTATTTTTTTCAATAAAAATGATATGCAGGGGAATTGATATTTTTTTCTATATATATTTCTTTTTTCATATATGTAAAATTTATTTTATTTTTTGTTTTATTTTTGGTTGAATTGAGTGGTAGGATTTTTTTGGGGGTTTCGTTTTCATTCTTACTAAAAATTAGTACTTTCAAAATGCTCTGCCTGTATTGTATGGTTAAAATAATTTAATACTATTTTTTTTGTTTTAGGATTTTGTTTTTTTGTATTTTGTTGTTGTTGTATAACAAAAATTGCATAAAACAATAAATAAATAACAAAAACAATTTTTTTTTTTGTTAAATTTACTATTTTACAAATACTGAGATTTTTGGGAGAGATTTTCAAGGGGGGACTTTTTTCTTTGTCGTTGTAATGTATACAAAAGAAAATATTGATTAATAAATAACAAAAAATATTAATAATTATTTTAATTAAATAAAGGAACAATTTACATAATATTTTGATTTTCAATAAAAGTTTGAAGCAAAAAAATATTTTTTCCAAAAACGTATAAAATAAAAAAATATATTTAATATATTGAAATAAAAAAATGCCCAAATTGTAACGGTATTTTAATGGATTAAAGTTAAAAGGCACCCCTAGTGAAATTCGATGTAGAATATTTTCTCCATTGATATGAAAACTCTAAAATTAGATTTAACGGGAGAAATTGCCACATATTCAAAAAAAGCCCAATTTTGAGCAATTTTATTTTGATTTAAAAATGCCCCAATTTTTCACCGATTTTTTACGGACTAATATTGCATTTACATATTTCTTTTGTTCGGAGACCCATAATGAAATTCAATGGACAATATTTTCATCATTTATACCAAAGCTCTATATTGAGGTTTTAGGGGAGAAATTGCCACTAATTCAAAATAGGTCCAATTTTGACCAATTTAATTTCGTTTTAAAAAAACGCCAACATTGTAGCGGATTTTTTATGGACTAATATTGCACTTATAGATTTCTTTTGGTTGTGGACCCATAGTGAAATTCGAAGTAGAATATTTTCTCCATTGATACCGAGGTCCTAAAACTACGTTAAGAGGCAGAAATTACCACCGATTGAAAAATTTAATTATTTCGCCAACTATATTTTACTTTAAAAAAGGCCCAAATGTTGTTAATTTTTTACGGATTTTTTATGGACTAATGTTGCACTTAGAAATTTCTTATGAATGGGGACCCATAGTGAAATTAGATGAGGAATATTATTGTCATTGATATCGAGGCTCTAATATGAGGTTGAAGGGAAGAAATGGCCAATTATTCAAAGTACGCCAATTTTTGGTCATTTACAGTTTACTTTAAAAAATGCCCAACTTGTAGCGGGATTTTTATGGACCCACTTAGAATTTATAGATTTATTTTGTTCGGAGACTCATAGTGAAATTCGATGGACAATATTTTCGCCATTAATATCGAAGCTCTAAAACTATGTTAAGTGGGAGAAGTTGCCCCGATTGAAAAATGTCATTATTTCACCAACTATATTTTACTTTAAAAAAAGGGCAAAAATGTAGCGGGATTTTTTATGGACTAATGTTGCCTTGACAGATTTCTTATGGTTGGAAACCTATAGTGAAATATGATGGAGAATATGTTTGTCATTGATATCGAAGCTCTAAAATGAGGTTGAAGGGAAGAAATGGCCAATTATTCAAAGTAGGCCGATTTTTGACTAATTATAGTTTGCTTTAAAAATGGCCCGAAGTGTAACGAATTTTTTATGGGCTTACTTTGCTTTTAGGGGTTTCTTATGACTGGGGACCCATAGTAAAATTCGATGGACAATATTTTCCCCATTGATACCGAGATCCTAAAACTAAATTAAGAGACAGAAATTACCCCTGGTTAAAAAGATCATTATTTGACCAATTATATTTTACTTAAAAAAGGCCCAAAATGTAGTGGAATTTTTTATGGACTAATGTTGTACTTAGAAATTTCTTATGAATGGGGACCCATAGTGAAATATGATGGAGAATATTTTTGTTATTTATATCGAAGCTCTAAAATGAGGTTTAAGGGGACAAAATTGCCGCCATTTCGAAAGAGGTCCTAATTTGACCAATTTAATTATGTTTTAAAAAATGTCCAAATTGTAGCGGAATTTTTATGGACTTACGTTGAGTTTAGAGGTTTCTTATAACTGGGGATCCACAGTGAAATTCGATGGACAATATTTTCTCCATTGATAAAAAATCTCTAAAACTATGTTAAGGGGGTGAAAATGCCATCGATTGTAAACAAGACGAATTTTGAAAAAAAAAATTATATTTTTTGTGAAAAATTAAAATTAATTGTTTTAGTTTATAAGGAAAATGTAAATAAATATTTTTATGAAAATAAAATATTTTTTATATTAAAAATAAAAAAATAAAAAATTGATTTTTTTTTTATTAAATAAAATACTTTTTTTAAATAAAAAAATATTTTTTAATATAATTATTTTGCTTATAACAAAGAAAAAAAATGTATAATAATTTTGTATTATGCAAAAAATATATATAAATAAAAATGTTTCTTCAAAAAAATAAAAATATTTTTCTGTAAATAAAAATTATTTTGTAAAATTTTCGTATTTTTTTCAATTGTAATTTTTTTAATTATTTTTAATTTTATTTTAAAATTCGATAATTTCGTTTCTTAATACTTGGGTTGGTTTCTTGTCTTTTATGGGTTGGGTTGGTATGGTGAGAATTTTTGGTAATATTTTTTATTATTATTAAAAATTTTAAATTTTACAAATTTTCGTTTTTTGCATGTTTGTGTTTGGTTTTGCTTTTTCTTTCGTTTTTGTTTTTGATGATTCGTTTAATTTTTGTTCCAATTTTTTTTAATGATTCTTTCGATTTTTAAATATTTTTTTTTCAGTTACATGGCGGTGTTCGTTTTTTTTCGTTCTCAATATTTCGTGTGATGATTTAATTAATGTTTTCTCTTTTTTGTTGTTGTTTTTGGTTTTCCTGTTTTTTGGTTATTTCAATTTTAATCCAATTTCATTACCAATAAATAAAAAAATCTTCCAATACGATTTCTTTTCTTTTTCGTTTTTTTGTAGCAAGAATATGGTTTATGATTATGCCTTGTTTCGTGTCAATATTTTTTTTCTTGGTTATTGGTTTGTGATTGGTGGGAGTTGAATTCCATATGCCCATTTTAAAAAACTTCACAGAGTTGCGTGAGAAAACTGAAACTGGATTCTGTAAAAGAAAAGAGGAAATTGAAGGAAAAAAATTAGAAATTATTAGAAAAGTGAAATTTAATTATTAATAAATATAGAAATGCGATACTGTAATTGTTATAGACATTTAATGTATAAATATTATATATAGAAATTTTAATTGTTTGGAGACCCATAGTGAAATTTGGTGGAGAATATTTTTTTCATTGATACCAAGTGCCCAAAATTTGTTTTTCTAAGAGATATCGACCAATTATTGAATATACTAAAATAGACCAAATATATTTTTTACACCAAAATTGTATTGCGATTTTAATGATTTCTATCATATATAGGGATTTCTTTTGTTTGGGAACTTATAGTCAAATTTTATGTAAAATATTTTTTCCATTGACAAAAACGCCCAAAAATGACTTTTTCTGGTCGAATTTGACCAAATTGGAAATTCCCCAAAATGACCCAAAAACTCCCCAATTTGGTAATGCCATTTTATAATGATATATTATATATAGCGATTTCTTTTGTTCGGTAACCTATAGTGAAATTTAGTGGAGAATATGTTTCTAATTGATACCAAGTCCTTAAAATGTGTTTTTCTGGGAGATATCGACCAATTATTGAATATATTAAAATAGACCAAATGTATTTTTTTATCCCAAAATTGTATTGAAATTTTAATGATATCTATTATATATAGAGATTTCCTTTGTTTGGGAACTTATTGTCAAATTTTATATAGAATATTTTTTTCATTGACATCAAATACCAAAAATTACTTTTTCTGGTCGAATTTGACCAAATTAAAAAATGTACCAATATGACCCAAAAATTCCCCAATTTGGTATTGTCATTTTATAGTGATGTATTATATATAACGATTTCTTTTGTTCGGTAGCCTATAGTAAAATTTGATGCAGAATATTTTTTTCATTGATAATAAGTGCCCAAAATGTCTTTTTCTTGGAGATATCGACCAATTCTTGAATATACTAAAATAGACCAAATATATTTTTTATCCAAAAATTGTTTTGCTTTTTTAATGATATCTATTATATATAGAGATTTCATTTGTTTGGAAACTTATAGTCAAATTTCATGTAGATTATTTTTTCCATTGACACCAAATACCAAAAATTACTTTTTTGATCGAATTTGACCAAATTAAAAAATATACCAAAATGACCCAAAAACTCCCCAATTTGGTATTGCAATTATATAGTGATGTATTATATATAACGATTTCTTTTGTTCGTTAACCTATAGTGAAATTTAGTGGAGAATAATTTTTCTATTGATACCAAGTGTCCAACATGTGTTTTTCTAGGAGATATCGACCAATTATTGAGTATACTAAAATAGACCAAATATATATGTTATCCCAAAATTGTACTGCGATTTTAATGATATCTATTATATATAGAGATTTCCTTTGTTTGGGAACTTATAGTCAAATTTTATGTAGAATATTTTTTCCATTGACACCAAATACCAAAAATCATTTTTTGGTCGAATTTGACCAAATTAAAAATGTACCAAAATGACCCAAAAATTACCTAATTTGTTATTGCCATTTTATAGTGATGTATTATATATAGCGATTTCTTTGGGTCGGTAACATATAATGAAATTTGATGGAGAATATTTTTTTCATTGATACCAAGTGACCAAAATGTGTTTTCTAGGAGATATCGACCAATTATTGAGTATACTAAAATAGACCAAATGTATTTTTTTATCCCAAAATTGTATTGAAATTTTAATGAAATCTATTATATATAGAGATTTCCTTTATTAGGGAAATTATAGTCAAATTCGATGTAGAATATGTTTTCCATTGACAACAAATACCAAAAATTACTTATTTTGGTCGAATTTGACCAAATTAAAAAAAATGTACCAAAATGACTCAAAAATTCCCCAATTTGGTATTGGCATTTTATTGTGATGTATTATATATAGCGATTTCTTTTGTTCGGCGATCTATAGTGAAATTTTATGGAAAATATTTGTTTCATTATTACCAAGCCCCTAGAACAATTGGAGATATCGACCAATTCTCAAATATATGGAAAATTGCCAAAAAGGGGTTTTGTACCCCAAAATTGTACAGCAATTTATTTGTTATATATTATATATAGCGATTTAATTTGTTCGAAATTTCCTGCAGAATAATTTTTTCCTTACATCATCCCCCTCAAATCACTAGAAGAGGGGAAAAATTGCCTCCTATCGCAAAAATATCCACAAATAAATTAAAGATTTTATATAACCAATATTACATTGCAATTTTCAGGAGTTGTATCATAGCTACAAAATCCATTTGTTAGGTGACTTATAGTGAAATTTTCCAACGATTATTTTTTCCTTCGATCCCGCATCTCTAGAATTAGGTATTGAGGGAGATTTTTCCTTAAATTGAGAAAGGCTTCGGAAATTACCCTATAAAAGACATACTTTTCATACCAATGTTGTTGCTGTTGTTTTATTGTTATATATTAGTTCTACCGATTTTTCTTGTTCGGGGACCCATAGTGGAATTTTGTGTAGAATATTTTCCTCATTGGCAACAAACCTCTAAAATATAGGAATGTTGGAAATTTTAGCATAGCAATCAATATTTGTTTGGTTAGTTTAATTTCCTTTAAAACACTCCTTGGCAAAGAGGGACCCATAAGACCCCTACAATATCACGCTAGAGGCTCAATATGTTCAGCAAAAATATTCCCCTTGAAGTTATTGGCAATATTGCCGAACATATTCTATAGCTAAAATAAACAGAACACCCTAATATCCCTTAATGTGATATGGATGAATCGTGAAATGGCAAAAACGACAAATAAAATGTTTATTTTAATATCAATATTGATGCTATTATTTTGTTGGTATATATAACAGCTACAATTTTTTCTTGTTCCGGAACTCATAGTGAAATTTTGCGTAGAATATTTTTTTCCATTGATACCAAGTCCATAAAATGAATGCCTGGGGGAGAATTTGAATTCTGTTGAAGACAGAAAAAAATTGGTGGGTCTTCTTTTAATTTTTATTGAATTAGGCTCCTTAGGCACAGAGGGATCCAAAAGACCACTACAATGTCCCGCTAGAGGCTTAACATGTTCGGTATAAATGTTCTTCATTATTTTATTGACATTATTGCCGAATATATTCCATAGCTAGAATGTAAGTAACACCTTCAAATATCCTCCACTGTGCTAGCGATGAATCAACAATGGCAACAAAATTTGCCAACAAAATTGTTTATTTTTACTCAATATTCCCACTATTATTTTGTTAGTATATATAACTGCTACAGATTTTTCTTGTTCCGGAACCCATAGTGAAATTTTGTGTAGAATATTTGTTCCATTGATATTAAGTGCATAAAATGAAGCACCATGGGAGAATTTTAATTATTTTGCAATCGATAATGATTTAAACAGTTTAATTTTCTTTAGATCACTTTTTTGGAAAGTAGGACCCAAAAGACCCTCACAATGTCCTGCTAGAGGCTTAACATGTTCAGTAAAAATATTCCTCATTATGTTATCGACAATATTGCTGAACATATTCTATTGCTAGAATGTAAGTAACACCTTCAAATATCCCCCACTGTGCTAGCGATGAATAAAAAAGGGCCACACAATTACCAAGTAAACTGTTTATTTGTATACCAATATTGCTACTATTATTTTGTTAGTATATGTAACTGCTACAGATTTTTCTTGTTCGAGGATCCATAGTGAAATTTTGTGTAGAATATTTTTTTCATTGACATCAACTCCCAAAAATGAAGCACTATGGGAGAATTTTAATTATTTTGCAATCAATAATAATTTAGTCAGTTTAATTTTCTTTAGATCACTTTTTCGGAAAGAAGGATCCAAAAGAACTCTACAATGTCCCGCTAGAGGCTTAACATGTTTAGCCAAAATGTTCCTCATTATGTTGTTGACAATATTACTGAACATATTCAATACCTAAAATCTGAGGATCACCTGTAAATATCCCCCAATGTGATTGCTATAAATTGTAAAATGGCAAAAACTGCCAAAAAATAATGTTTATTTTTACCAATTTTGCAGCTTTTATTTTGTTAATATATATAAAAGTAAAAAAATTTTCTGGTTCCAAGACCCATAATGAAATTTTGTGTAGAATAATTTTTCCATTGACATCAACTCCCAAAAATTAAGTACTATGGGAGAATTTTAATTATTTTGGAATCAATATTGATTTGGTCAGTTTAATTTTCTTTAGATCACTTTTTTGCAAAGAAGGACCCAAAGGACCCCTACAATGTCCCGCTAGAGGCTTAACATGTTTAGCAAAAATGTTCCTCATTATGTTGTTGACAAAATTACTGAACATATTCTATAGCTAAAATCTATAGATCATCTTCAAACATCCCCCACTGTGATTGCTTTAAATTGTAAAATTGCAAATATTGCCTCATAAAATCTTTATTTATTATAGCAATATTGTTACTATTATTTTATTGGTAAATTGAAGAGTCACAAATTTTTCTTGTTTGGAGACCCATAGTGAAATTTTGTGCAGAATATTTTTTCCATTAACATCAACCTCCAAAAATGAAGCACTATGGGACACTTTTAATTGTTTTGCATTTAATAATGATTTTGTGAGATTATTTTTAAGTCCCCTTTTCAAAGAGGGACCCAAAAGACCCCTACAATGTCCCGCTGGAGGCTTATCATGTTCAGCCAAAATTTTACTCATAGTGTCATTGTTAAAATTGCTGAACATACACCATGTCCAAAATGCAAGTAACACCTTCAAATATCCCCCACTGTGCTAGCCTTTAGTGGCCATGTATTTTTATTTCCCACTCTCTCTCATAAAACGGAAGAGAGGGAGAGGGTTTTTGGGGTTATAAATACTAATTAGCCAAAATTTTTATTGAAGTTTTTTTTCAGAACATTAAATTTTATGCAAAATGCCGGTATGTGTCACACTCGCACACACAATGGGTACAATGACTTCACAGCATATATGTATGTAAGGCCACAAAATGTGTGACGGCTATAAAATAAAATAACTAAAAATTTGCAATTTACAAATTAATGGCACATTAAGGTAACATGGAAAGAGGAAGAAGAAGAAAAAAATTAAATTGGAAATTGGGTTTGGGATTTTTGAGCTCCCGCACCTATTTACCTACCTCAGAAGCTATTACATTTTATTTGTTGTACATACATACATAATTAATTACACTTAATTGAGTTTTCAGGTTTAATTTTGGGATTTTTTCAAAATTTTAATTGGCCGGGATATTTCTTTTTAAGATGAAAATATTACTAATTTTCCTTATCTAATCCTTAATGATATCCTTCAGATACTCATGGAGGATTCTATCAAATGCTGTTGTTGTTATTGAAACGAAAATATTTGACAACATTGTTGTTGAGCTGTCAGTCTGTCCATCATCTTTCAAAAGTGTAAATGAACCCTTCAAAATAAAAATTCCCAAAAAAACAACAACAACAGCAACAACAAAAATGCCTTAACACTTCTAATGAACCAATCAAAACAAACAATCAGACCTTTTTTGTTGTTTTGGGAGGGAACATTTTGGGCTTCGCTTGTTTTCTTCTTTCATATGGAAACAAAAATAACATCTCTTTTATATTTCCCCTAGAATTCGTAGTCGTCCTAGGGCAAATGGTAGCCATACTCATATAAGGGGGTCATATTGAGTCAAAGGTCATTTATGAAAGCCAAACAATGAAGATTGATTGAAATTAACCTTTTTAAGCATTTTACGATTCATCGCTTGCACAGTGGACGGTATTTGAACGAGTTCCATGAATTTTAGGTATAAGATATATGCAACAATTTTGACAATAACATCCTGAGGAACATTTCTGCCGAACATGTTAACCCTCTAGCGGCACATTGTAGGGCTCGTTTGGGTCCCTCTTTGCCAAGAAGTCTTATAGTGGATGTTCAATTGATTGATTGCAACGTAATGGAAATAAGTGCACAGTGGTTCATTTCATGAAGTTGCTGCCAATGGAAAAACTATTCTACACCAAATTTCACTATAGATTGCGGAACAAGGAAAATCTATAGGTATTATATATAATAATAAAAATAACCATATATTAAATCATATTGAAATTTGGATTTTTTTTTGCTATTTTACGCTACTCCACTAGCACAATAGAGGCTATTTGAAGGTGTTCCATGAATTTTGGCTATAAAATATGTTCCGAAATCTTGTCAATAACATTATAAGGAATATTTTTTCTTAATATGTTAACCCTCTAGCGGAACATTGTAGGGGTCTATTGGGTTCCTTATTGTCAATGAGTCTTATAGTGGACATTCAATTGATTGATTGCAATAGAATTGAAATATTCGCACAGTGGTTCGTTTTATGAAGTTGGTGTCAATGGAAAAAATATTCTACACCGAATTTCACTATGGGTTGTGGAACAAGAAAAATCGGTAGGTATTATATATAGCAATAAAATAAATCACATATTAAATCATATTGAAATTTGGCAACTTTTTGCCACTTTACGAATCACCTCTAGCTCTTTGGAGGATATTTGAAGATGTTCCTTAAATTTTAGCTATAGAATATGTTCAGCAATGTTGCCAACAACATCATGAGGAATATTTTTTCGGAACATATAAACCCCCTAGCGGTACATAATAGGGGTCTTCTGTGTCCTTCTTTGCCAAGGAGTTATATAGAGGAAATTCAATTGATTGATGACAATAGAATTGAATTACCTGCATAGTGGTTCATTTTATGAAGTTGGTATCAATGGAAAAAATATTCTACACCAAATTTTACTATGGGTTGTGGAACAAGAAAAATCTCTAGGTATTACATAGCCTAACAAAACATAGCCTAACGGTAACAATATTGATATAAAAACAAATATTATTTTGACATATTTTTCCCATTAATGATTCATTGGTAATGCTTTGGGGGAATATTTAAAGGTGTACCATGCATTTTAGCTATCGACTATGTTCCGCAATTTTGTCAATAACACTCCGAGGATCTTTTTTGCTGAACATGTTATCCCTCTACCGGCACATTATAGGGGCCTTTTAGGTCCCTTTTTGCCAAGCAGTCTCATAAAGGAAATTAACCTAATTGATTGCAACACAATTGAAATACTCGCACAGTGGGACATTTTTTGTAGTTGGTGTTAATGGAATAAATATTCTACACCGAATTTCACTATAGGTTTCCGAACAAGAAAAATCGGTAGATATTATATACAGCAGCGAAATAACAGTAAATTGATATAAAAAACAAATATGTTATTTTATTTTTTCCATTTACGACTCAATGGTAATACTGAGGAGGGTATTTGAAGGGGTTCCATGAATATTAGCTATATGCTATGTACGGCAATCTTATCAATAACATTCTGAGGATCACTTTTAGTCAACATGTTAATCCCCTAGAGGAACGTTGTAAGGGTCTTTTGCGACCCTCTTTAGAAAAAAGTCGTCTAGTCCAAATTAAAAACGTCAACATCTTATTGATTGGAATAAAGTGAAAATTCTCCCATCAAGATTCTTCCTAGAGGATTGGTGTCAATGAAAAAAATATTCTACACCAAATTTGACTATAGGTTGCGGAATATAGAAAATCTGTAGGTATCATATATAACCATACAAATATTTGTTATACAAATTAATATTTTATTTCTCAATTTATAGTCATTATACAATTTTCCGCTCATGCAATACAAGATATTCGAAGTTGTTCCGTACATTTTGGCCATTGACAATGTTCCGCAATCTTGTCAATAACATTCTGATGATCACTTTTGCTGAACATGGTAATCCTCTAGCGGAACATTGTAGGGGTCTTTTGGGTCCCTCTTTGAAAAGGACACTTTTAAAGGAAATTTAACTGCCCAACAAATCAGTGAACACAACAAATCCGCTATTCTCCCATACTCGTTTATTTTAAAGGCTTAGTGTCAATGGAAAAAATAATCTACACCTAATTTCACTTAAGGTCTCCGAACAAGGAAAATCGGTAGATATTATACATAGCATCGAAATAACAGTAACAATATTGGTATAAAAATAAACATGTTATTTGACAGTTTATGGACATTTTACGATTTATGGCTAGCACAGTGGAGGTAATTTTAAGGTTTTCTATGCATTTTAGTTATAGACAATGTTCCGCAATCTTGTCAATAACACTCTGAGGATTATTTTTGCTGAACATGTTAACCCTCTAGCGGTACATTATAGGAGTCATTTGGGTACCACTTTGTAAAGGAGCGTTGTAAAGAAAATTAAACTGCCCAATATATCAGAGAACACAAAAGATCGGAAATTCTCCCATTATTGTTAATTTTAGAGGCTTGATGTCAATGAAAAAAATATTCTACATCAAATTCCACTATAGGTCCTCGAACAAGAAAAATCGATAGATATTATACACAGCATCGAAATAACTGTAACAATATTGGTATAAGAAGTAAACATGTTATTTGACAATTTATGGTCATTTTACGGTTTATGGCTGGCACAGTGGAGGGTATTTCAAGGTGTTCTATGCATTTTAGTTATTCACAATGGTCCGCAATTTTGTCAATAACACTCTGAGGATTATTTTTGCTGAACATGTTAACCCTCTAGCGGTACATTATAGGAGTCATTTGGGTCCCTCTTTGAAAAGGACAGTTTTAAAGGAAATTTAACTGCCCAACATATCAGTGAACACAACAAATCCGCTATTCTCCCATACTCGTTTATTTTAGAGGATTGATGTCAATGAAAAAAATATTCTACACAAAATTTCACTGGAGGTCTCCGAACAAAAAAAATCGTTAGGTATTATACATAGCATCGAAATAACAGTAACAATATTGGTATACAAATAAAAATGTAAAATGTCCATATACTGTCAATATGGACATTTTACGATTTATGGCTGGCACAGTGGAGGGTATTTCAGGGTGTTCTATGCAATTTAGTTATTTACAATGGTCCGCAATTTTGTCAATAAAACTCTGAGGATTGTTTTTGCTGAACATATTAACCCTCTAGCGGCACATTGTGGGGGTATTTTTGGGCCCTCTTTGTAAAGGAACGTTGTAAAGGTAATTAAACTGCCCAACGTATTATTGAACGCAACAGATCTGATATTCTCCCACTATTGCTAATTTTAGAGGCATGATGTCAATGGAAAAAATATTCTACACCAAATTCCACTATAGGTCCCCGAACAAGAAAAATCGCTAGATACAATATTTATCAATATAATAGTGGCAGCAATGTTGGTATAAAAAATAAACATTTAATTTTGGTAATTTTCAGATATTTTTCGATATGAGGTTAAATTTCCCACAATACCTAATTATAGAGGGGTGGGGTCAATGGAAAAAATATTCCTCGGAAATTTTCACTATAAGCCACCTAACAAAAGAAATGAGTGGATATAATAAAAATCCCGCAAGTAGCAGTATAATATTGGGTATATATGCAAATAAATGAATTTGGTGTTATTTTAGGACTTTTTTCAATCGGTGGCAATTTGTCCCTCTTCTAGTCAGTTTAGGGGGGTGATGTAAAGGAAGAAAATATTCTCTAGGAAATTTCACTATAGGTCACCGAACAAAATAAATTCGTAAATATAATATAACTCTTGCAAAAAGCAATGTAATATTGGTTATACATATATGCAAATAAATGTGTTTAGGGTTATTTTTGGAACATTTTCAAAGCAGAGGCAATTTTTACCACCTCTAGTCCTTTTAGGGGGGTGATGCAAAGGAAGAAATTATTCTGCAGCAAATTTCACTATAGGTCACCGAACAAAAGAAATCGCTATATATTATACAACTCTATAAAATATCGATATCAATATGTGTCAAATTTTTTCTCTATGGGAAATATTCCATTTTTCCCTACCCTTCCCTCCCTCTTTTAATATTTATTATTTCAATCCTTCATCTGAAATGAAAGTACGTCTACATTTTTTTTGAAATTTCTAATGCATCATCACCATCCATTGGGTAATTCTAATCAAATATGCATGACATGTCACGTCAGTAGCATGGTAATAAACATTTAACTTTATTTTTCATTTTTTTTCTTATTCATGTGTTTTCCGTTTTTTCTCAATATTACACTTAATTAGAAGTGACACTTAGGCTATAATTTCAAATTTATGTGTGTTAGGATCTCAAAAACAAAAAGGATACCCCCTTTCTTCTTTTGTATGTCTGTGTGTGTGCGTGAGAGTTTTCTTCACTTCTTTTTAATGTCGACCGAAATGTGACAAGGGGTTGATGTTGTTAATGTTCTACTATAGGCATGTAATGTCTTTACAGGATATCAAAATCAATGTTAGATTTCAGATTTCTTCTTATTCTTAATTTTAAGAAGGAAAAAACAGACACACACACACACACTATCGCAGCCAAATTAATTGGAATGCCAGCCAGCCGAGACGAAGGAAGATCGATCAGATAATGTAATGAATTGTGATTGAATTTTTATGTTCGGTGTCATTAAGGATAACACAGAGAGAGATAATAATTGTACGTGTCCTGGCTGAAGGACATGTGATAATGATGTAAGATTAGAAATTATTTGGAATTTAGGAAAAAATTAAATAAAATTGAATATTTAAATAAATTTAAAACAAAAAATTACAAAAATATATTGCCTGAATCCTTTAACGAATCCCTGAGATCCTCACATTTTAGCGGTATCATGTGTTCAGCAATATTGTTAGGGACTCTATGATCAAAATTTTTGTAGAACATTTTAACCCTCTAGCGACCCATTGTAAGGGTCTTTTGGTACCTACTTTTAGAAAAATCGTTAAAATATCATATTATTTTAATAAAACACCTCAAAACGCCATTTAAACGTAGCTTTAGGTGATTAATCTGAATGGAAAAAATATTCAGCACAAAATTTCACTATAGGTCTCCAAAGACAATAAATCTGTATTTTAACCCTTTAGCGGACTTTGCGGCGTTCTTTTGGGACCCACTATTAAAAAAAATGCCAAAAATATCAAATTCTTTTAATAAAACACCTTAAAACGTCATTTAAACGTAGCATTAGGAGATTAATCTTAATGGAAAAAATATTCATCGCAAAATTTCACAATAGGTCTCTAAAGACAAAAAGTCTATCTTTTAACATTTAGCGGCCAATGGAGAGGCTCTTTTGGGACCCACTACTACAAAAGTGACTAAAATATCAAATTCTTTTTAATAAAACTCTTCAAAACATCATGAAAACGTAGCTTTAGGTGATTATTGTCAATGAAAAAAATATTCATCGCAAAATTCCACTATAGGTCTCTGAAGACAATAAATCTGTATTTTAACCCTCTAGCGACCCATTGTAGGGTTCTTTTGGCGGCTACATTCGAAAAAGTCCCCAAAATGAAATTTTTTGAATAAAACACCTCAAAACGTCATTTAAACGTACCTTTAGGTGATTAATCTTAATGGAAGATATATTCAACACAAAATTTTTTTATAGGTCTCTGAAGACAAGAAATCTGTATTTTAACCCTTTAGTGGCCCATTGTAGGGTTCTTTTGGGAGCTACTTTCAAAAAAGTCCCCAAAATAACAGATTTTTTTAATAAAACACTTCAAAACGTCATTTAAACGCAGCTTTAGGTGGTTAATCTGAATGGAAAACAATATTCATCGCAAAATTTCACTATAGGTCTCTAAAGACAAGAAATCTGTATTTTAACCCTCAAGCGGCCCAGGGAGAGGGTCTTTTGGGAGCCACTTTCAGAAAAGTCCCCAAAATAAGAGATTTTTTTAATAAAACACTTCAAGACGTCATTTAAACGCAGCTTTATGTGCTTAATCTAAATGAAAAATATATTCAACATAAAATTTCACTAGAGGTCTCCGAAAACAAGAAATCGGTATATATATTATATATCGGAGAAATATCAATTGAGTATTAAACCAGTGAGCGGAGCAGTATAGTCGGACGGGGCCGACCATGCGATACCCTACACAACTACCACGAACTCTAACTTTCTGAGGATGTTTATTCCGAGTCTGAGTAACATTTCGTGATATTTGCCCCCTCTTGTCCGATTAGAGGTTAACAACACCTCTTCCTTACTTTTTTCGAATATTCAGTACAGTCCTTCTAATTACTTGTCCAGATTACCTTCACGGTGGGTTGTGTTGTGATTTTCGGATTATACTCTACTCGAAAACACACAAAAAATTATGTTTTCGGTCCATTTCATCCCAAAATTTTAATCTGATCATCACCGAAAATTATAGGCGTTGTTCTTGACCATAACTGGAACTTCATGAAAAATGTCAAAGCCATCAGCGCGATATTCCTCCCTCTAATGTGGTAATGGGTTACTGAATAATATCTGAATACGTAAGCACCTGTAAATATTTGACTGTAACTCCCACATCTGAGTAGATACATCACTATATTTGGTATCAATTTAAAGGCCAACCACTCCTCTTGGATGTGCTATCAACTCCTGGGGTCTACATCCTCCAGGAGTAAATATATATGCCATAGAATACAAATTTTGTCATTTTTCACACAAAAGTCAGGGTCCATTTGACCCGCTAAATATTGGCCGATCTTTATCAAAACATGCATGCTTATTCTCTGGCCCGATCCCCTTCTCCATGCAAAAATTCGCGGTGTTTGGGCCATAATTGCGGCCTCTGGAGCGACCAGAAAAACCGACAAAAATTTAGTATTTGGTCCATTTCATCCCCTAAATATTAACCGATCTTTTCCAAAAACAATAGGGGTCTTCATTGGCCAGAACCCATCCTACATGCAAAATTTCGTGAAGATTGGTCCATAACTGTGGCCTGTATCGTGTTTACAAATTATAATGGACAGACGGACGGACGGACGGACGGACACACATGTCTAGATCGACTCAGCTAGTCGAGATATGACGATCGGTATACTTAAAGGTGGGTCTAGGACCAATATTTCGCGGCGTTACAAACATTTGGGGCTGCACAAAGCTATAATACCCTGACAACATAGTTGTGTAGGGTATAAAAATTTGTTTGGTCGATTTTTTGGTACATTTGAAGATCGCTTAAAATCTTGCTTAAAACTTCATTTTAGGAGAAAGCTTTCAAATAAAAAAAAATATTCTCCATCAAATTTCACTATAGGTCTTCGAACAACAGAAGTTTGTGGACCTAGTATATATCATTGAAATATCGGCAACAATAGCGACATATATGAAAAATAATTAATTTTTGTTTATTTTGGTAGGTCTTTCCCAATTTTTGGGCAATTTCTTTAATTTGGGCAATTTTGGAAGGGGGATATCAAAGAAGAAAATATTCTACACAAAATTTCACCACAAGTCTCCAATCAAAAGAAATCGGTATATATAATATATGTGGGTAAAATATAAGTAATAATTTGGGTATTTAAAAATAAATTTGGTCTATTTGGGGGAAATTTCAAAATTGGTCAATATCTCCCACTCCCCTTAATTTTTGGGGTATACAACCAATAGAGAAAATTTTCCTCATAAAATTTCACTACAGGTCTCCGAAGAAAAGAAGTCGGTGGACCTAGTATATAGTCCTGTAAAATCGGTTACAATATTGATATGTAAGAAAAGTAATTAATTTATGCTTATATTGGTATTTTTCCTCAACTTTGGGCAATTTCTCCTACTGAGAATCATTTTTGCATGGTACTTTCAATGGAGAAAATATTCTGTAGGAAATTTCACTATAAGCCGCTGAACAACAGAAATCTGTAGATATAATATTTATATATATAATACTAGTCCCAATTTGGAAATTTAAATATCATTTGGTCGATTTTGGTACTTTTCACATTTGTTCGAAATCTGACATATTACTTCATTTTAGGGAAAAACTTCTAATGGAGGAAATATTCTCCATAAAATTTCATTTTAGGTCCCTGAACAATTGTAGTCGGTAGATCTCGTATATATCATTGTACTATAGGCTAAAAATCGATATATAAACAATTAATTTTATATTTGTTTATTTTCGTACTTCTTCCCAATTTTGGTCAATTTGTACGACTTTGAATCATTTTAGAAATATTCTCCCAAGAGAAAAAAGGATTCTCCATAAAATTTTGCTAAGGGACACTGAATACTAGAAATCGGTATATATACTATAAAACCTTGAAAAATCGGTACAATTTGGAATGTAACAAAAAATTTAATTTATTTTGGTTTAATTTTTGCCTTTTATCAATTGCGACCCATTTTGTACCTCTCAGAGTAAATTTAGGGGGTTGATATCAAGAAAGAAAATATTCCTCACCAAATTTCACTGCAGGGGTCCGAACACAAGAAATCGATATATAAGGTATATATAATATAAAACATTGAAAAATCGGTACAAATTGCAATATATAGATAAATCATTTATTGGCGTTGAAATTTGGTCCTTTTCAATTGGAACCCATTTTGTACCTCTCAGAGTAAATTTAGGGGGTTGATATCAATGGAGAAAATATTCCTTATCGAATTTCATTGTAGGTCTCCGAACACAAAAAAATCTGTATATGTGGTATATAACATTGAAAATCGTTACAAATTTGGATATATAAAAAGAAGTTTGATTTGATATAAATTTTTTGTACTACTCACAAAAAGGTCCGATTAGTATCTTTTAGACTCATTACAGAGTATTGAAACTAATGAAGAATATATTCCTTATCGAATTTCACTATAGGTCTCCCAACACAATAAATCTGTATATGTAATATATATCGTTGATTATCGTTACAAATTTGGATATAAAAAATAATTTTGATTTGATGTATTTTTTGTACTATTCACAATAAGGTCCGATTAGTACCTCTCCGAGTCAATTTAGGGATTTGGTATTAATGGAAAAAGTGTTCCTTATCAAATTTTATCACAGGTTTCTGAACACAAGAAATCAGTATATATGATAAATATATAATTAAAAATCGTTACAAATTTGTATATATAAAAATAAATTTGATTTGGATTATTTTTAGTTTTTTTTTTCGATATAGGACCCGATTTGTAGCTCTCAGAGTCCAGTTAGGGGATTAGTGTTAGGAAGAAAAATATTCCTTATCAAATTTCACTAGGAGGTTCGGAACACGAAAAATCTATATACACTATATAATTCATTAAAAATCGGTACAAATTTAAAAATAATAAAAAATCATTTATTTTGTTTAAATGGTGTCCTTGTTTCAATTGATGCCCCATTAATACCTCTCATAGTCAATTTAGGAGATCGCTGTAAAGGAAAAAAAATATTCCTTATCAAATTTCACTAGGAGGTTCGGAACACAAAAAATCGGTAGATATAATAAAAAAACATTAAAAATGTGTACAAATATAAATGCATAACAAAAAAATAATTTTAGTTGATTTAGTTGTAGCCTTTTCGATGTAGGACCCAATTTGTAGCTTTCATAGTCAATTTAGGGGATTTATGTTAATGGAAAAAATATTCCTGATCAAATTTCACTAGGGGTCTCTGAACATGGATAATCGGTATATATAATATAAATCATTAAAAATATATATAAATTTAAATATAAAAGAAAAAATCATTAATTTGCTTAAATTTTGGTATTTTAATTGGGGCCCAATTTGTACATCTCCGGGTCAGGTTAGAGGGTTAGTATCAATGGAAAAAATCTTCCTCATCGAATTTCACTATAGGTGTCCGAACACAGGAAATCTGTTTATATAATATAAATCCTTAAAAAAAATAAATAAATTTAAATAGAACAAAAAAAATTTTTTTTGATTTAATTCATACTCTTTTTCATTTGGGACCCATTTTGTACATCTCAGGGTCAATTTAGAGGGTTGGTATCAATGGAAAAAATATTCCTCATCAAATTTTACTATAGGTTTCCAAGCACAATAAATCTTTATATATAAGAAATGTATCCTTAAAAATAGCTTCCAATTAGCATATAACGAAAACTAATTTCTTTTGATTTATTTTTTGAACCTTTTGAATAAGAGCCCCATTTCTGGGTCTCAAGATCCATTTACGAGGTTGCAATCAAAGAATAAAATATTCTCCATTGAATTTCACTAGAGGTCTCTGAACAAAAGGAATCTGTAAATATAATATAAATCCTTTAAAACTCTGTTTGAATTTGGGTATATTGCCAATAAATAATGCATTTCCCCTTTATTGCCCTGATTGTTTTTATTTTTAATTTTTTTTATTTAAAACCAATAATCCCCCTACAACAACAAAAATATATTTCTAATTAAAAACAATAGATTTTTGTATTTGAATATTATTCCCACAAATCATTGTTTTTGTTGGTTTATATGCTTTATTACCAATTAATGACCAATACAGATGATTCATTAGTGTGGCCATAGATTTGTTTGGCCATGCAGTTGTTTGAACATCCATTTGACCAATATTTCATTGAATTCATTCATTCATTAAAATATATATTTTTTCAAATATATTAAATCATCATCATCTTGAAAATCCATTGCATTTGCAACTTCAACTCCTCCTCCTCCCCCATCACCCTTTTAATAATAAACTACAAAATTTCAAAATGCTAATTAGCAAAAATTTCAAACATATGTTGCTCATAATTTATAACCGAAAAATTCTTAATAAATTTTGAAACCAAAATTAAATCATTTTTTTTTATTTGAAACTCAATATATGAAGTTTTAAATAAATTAAAAAAAATAACAAAATATTCAAAACACGTTTGAACTAATTTTCGTTTTCTCATACAAATTATAGATAATTTCCTAGATCAGTAACAGAACGAGAAAAAAAGAGAAAAAATACTTTCGGGTGGTTTCGTGTGAGTTTTCGATTTTAATTCACATGAAAATTATTACTTAAGATGCGGTATCTTGAAACAAAAAAAAAAAAAAAAATTTCTAAGATTCATAGAAATTTGTGTGCGTGTGTGTTTTGCTTAAAAATGATAATCAAGGGGCTTTACAGTCAAGGAAAAATGTTTGTGGAAAAGTAAAAACAAATATATTTTTTAGTGGTAAATATTATATATACCGATTTCTCTTGTTCGGTAACGTATAGTAAAATTTTATGAGGAATATTTTTTTCATTGATGTCAACCCTAAAAAATTACTAATTGTGGGTCAAATTGGTCAGATTTGAAAATAATCCAAAAAATAAGCCTAAATTAAGGATTTTTCTTATTAATTCAAGTTCGTATAAATTTTTTAGTATTAAATATTATTTTTACCGATTTATTTTGTTCGGATACTTATAGTAGAATTTTCTGAAGAATATTTTTTTCATTGGTACTATCTTCTAAAAATGAATCGTTGTAGGACAAATTGACCAATATTTGAAAATGGCCAAAAATATAACCCCAAAAAATTATTTTTATATTAATTCAAATGAGTTCCGATTTTTAATGATTTTTATTATATATACCGATTTCTCTTGTTCGGTAACCTATAGTGAAATTTTCCAAAGAATATTTCCTTCATTAATATCACCTCCAAAAACGGGCTCCTTGTGGTACAAATTGTCCCATTATGGAAAATGCCCAACATTGATTCCTAATTAATTATTTTTATAATAATTCAAATTTGTTCTGATTTTCAGTGGTATATACTATATATACCGATTTCTCTTTTTCGGTGACCTATACTGAAATTTTCTGAGGAATATTTTATCCATTATCATCATCCCCAAAAAATAACTCCTTTTAGGAAAAAATTACCAACATTTGAAAATGACCAAAAATATACACCTAAATAAATGACTTTTTATTAATTCAAATGTGTACCGATTTTTCAGTGATATATTATATATATATCGATTTCTCTTGTTCGGTGACCGATAGTGAATTTTCCAAAGGATATTTTTTTATTTATGTCACTTCCAAAAAATAACTCCTTTTGGGACAAATTGACCAATATTTGAAAATACCCAAAAATATAACCCAAAATAAATTATTTTTATATAAATTCAAATGTGTTCCGATTTTTAAGTGATTTTTATTATTATAGCGATTTCTCATGTTCGGTGACCTATAGTGAAATTTTCGGAGGAATATTTTACCCATTGATATCATCCCCACGAAATAACTCCTTTTGGGACAAATTGACCAATATTTGAAAATGCCCAAAAATATAACCCCAAATAAATTATTTTTATATTAATTCAAATGTGTTCCGATTTTTAGTGATTTTTGTTATGTATACCGATTTCTTTTGTTCGGTGACCTATTGTGAAATTTTCTGAGGAATATTTCCTTCATTAATGTCACCTCCAAAAACCGACTCCTTGTGGTACAAATTGACCCATTATGAAAAATGACCAAAAATATACACCTAACTCAATGATTTTTTAATAATTCAAATTTTTTCCGATTTTTCAGTAATATATATTATATATACCGATTTACCTTGTTCGATGACCTATAGTGAAATTTTCTGAGGAATATTTTATTCATCGATATCATCCCCAAACAGTAACTCCTTTTAGGAAAAATTGACCAACATTTGAAAATGCACAAAAATATAAAACCAAATAAATGATTTTTTATTAATTCAAATTTGTTCCGATTTTTCAGTTATATATATATATATATATTATATACCGATTTCTCTTGTTCGATGACCTATAGTGAAATTTTCTGAGGAATATTTCCTTCATTAATGTCACCTCCAAAAACCGACTCCTTGTGGTACAAATTGGCCCATTATGGAAAATGCCCAAAATAAATACCTAAACAATTATTTCTATATATTTATTCAAATTTGTTCCGATTTTTTCAGTGATATATATTATATATACCGATTTTTCTTGTTCGGTGACCCATAGTGAAATTTTGTGAGGAATATTTCCTTCATTAATGTCGCCTCCAAAAACTGACTCCTTGTGGTAGAGAATGGCCAATTATGGAAAATGCCCAAAAATGTACACCTAAATAAATGATTTTTTATTAATTCAAATATGTACCGATTGCGATCAGTGGTATCTATTATATATACCGACTTTTCTTGTTCGGTGACCCACAGTGAAATTTTCTGAATAATATTTCCTTCATTAATGTCACCTCCAAAAACCGACTCCTTGGGGTACAAAATGACCCTTTATTGAAAATGACCAAAAATATACACCAAAATAAGTGATTCCTTTATTAATTTAAATTTGTTCCGATTTTTCAGTTATATATATTATATATAGTGATTTCTCTTGTTCGGTGACCTATAGTGAAATCTTATGAGGAATATTTTTTCCATTGATGTCAACTCTAAAAAGCGACTAATTGTTCGTCAAATTGACCCAAATAGGAAAATGCCCAAAAATTATTATTCATTCAATTTATTATTCATTCAAATTCTAACCGATTTTCTATTGTTATATATTATATATATCGCCTATCCTTGTTCGATGACCCATACTGAAATTTTCCAAGGAATATTTTTTCCATTGACTCCAACTTCAAAAAATGACTCATTGTGGCTCAAAACCACTCAAATTGGCAATGGTATAAAATATAACCCCAACGAAAAATTTCTTTTTTAATTTCTCTCTTTTGATTTTTGATTTGATTTTTTTAATCTCTTTCCCAATATTTTTCTTTGGGTGTAATTTGTCACTCCTCCTCCTCCTTCATTGCCGGGCTAGCTGGCTGGCTTCATCATAATTGTGATTAAAATGACATACAACCAGCCAATATAGTCAGCCAGCAATATAACACAGGCGGCAGATCCCTCCCAGAAAAAAAAAATATTCAAAAAAAAAACACACACACACAACAACAATTCTAACCCAAAAACAAAAAATACAAACAAACATAGTAAACGAATTTTAGAAATAAATCTTATAATCCAATTAATGCGGTTCATTTTTTTTGAAAAACACAACAACAACTACCAAGAACTATGAGTTACGGGGATACAAAGGCACCATAGATACTATGTAGACAGACCGAGCGAGCGAGCGACCGGCAGTCCGACAGACATAGATAGACACACAGACGTAGATCATCCGTGTACGTAGCAGCAAAACAAAAGTGGTATATGATGTTATATCTAATCGCTGGGATGTATCTTAAGCATGGCTTAAATGGCCAGGGCAAAAGGAAAGATGGTGGCTAAGGACAGTGGTTGAAGGGAAAAAAATAATATATTTGAAAAAATTTTAATTTTTACAGGTTATGAAGCAAGTGTGGGGATTTCATTGGTTTGGAGACTTATATTGAAATTTGATGGAGAATATTTTCTTCATTAGTATCAAAGACCTAGAGGGTAATTTTAGGTGTCAAATGGCCTTATGAATCAAAAGCATACAAAAGTAACCCTGTCTTAGATTATTATTTGCATATCACAATTTATATGGGGATTTTTAACTGATATATATTATATATACCGATTTCTTTTGTTTGGAGACTTATAGTGAAATTTGATGGAGAATATTTTTTACTCT
This sequence comes from Musca vetustissima, assembly GCF_032173495.1. Lineage (NCBI taxonomy): Eukaryota > Metazoa > Arthropoda > Insecta > Diptera > Muscidae > Musca > Musca vetustissima. Next base: position 83,190 of record NW_026879776.1, on the reverse strand, counting down.
GAGAAAAATTGTCTATATGGTCTTACAATGGCTCAAATTGACCTAACCCTAAAATAAATACAAAAATAACCTCAAAAATATTGTTACGAAAGATTTTCAGATTTCCAAGGGGCATGTAATATAAATACCGACTGTCTTTGTTCGGAGACCTATAGTGAAATTTGATGGAGAATATTTTCTTCTTTGAGAAAAGTCTTCAATATAGTCTTACAAAGGCTTAAAGCGACCTAACCTTAAAATAAATACAGAAATAACCTCAAAAATAATGTTATAAAAGATTTTTTCGACTTTAAGGGTCGGTATATTATATATACCGATATCTCTTATTCTGAGATCTTTAATGAAATTTGGTGGAGAATATTTTCTTCATTGAGAAAAATCGTCTATAGGGTCTTACAATGGCGCAAAGCGACCTAACCTTAAAATAAGTACAGAAATACCTTCAAAAATATTGTTATGAAAGATTTTTCCGATTTTTAAGGGACATGTATTATATATACCGATATCTCTTGTTCTGAGACCTTTAATGAAATTTGGTGGAGAATATTTTCTTCTTTGAGAAAAATCGTCTATAGGGTCTTACAATGGCGCAAAGAGACCTAACCTTAAAATATGACAAACACGATCTGATTAAGATTGTTATGAAAGGTTTTGGAGATTTTTAAAGGGTATGTATTATATATACCGATTTTGTTTTTCCGAGACCTATAGTGAAATTTTGTGAAGAACATTTTCTTCTTTGATAAAAATCATCTATAGGATCTTATAGAGGCTAAAATTGACCTAAACTTAAAATATGAACCGAAATAAGACCAAATATTTAAGTTTTTGGAGATTTTTAAGGGGTATATAATATAAATGCCGGCTTCCTTTGTTCGGAAACCTATAGTGGAATTTGGTGGAGAACATTTTCTTCTTTAGGAAAAATCTCCTATGAGGTCTTATAGTGGCTCATATTGACCTAAACTTAAAATAACTACACAAATAACCTCAAAATTATTATTATGACAATTTTTGAGATTTTTAAGGGGTATATATTACATATTCCGATACTTCTTGTTTAGAGACCTTAAGTGGAATTTGATGAAGAATATTTTCTTAATTGGTACAACTTTCAAAAATTTACTCTTTGTTGCTCAAAAGTGGCCCAAATTGGAAAATACCCAAAAATAAAATCATAAATACAATATTTCTTTTAATATCGAAGTTTCTACCAATATTTCGTTGATTATTCATTATATCTACCGACCTTTCTTGTTCAGTAGCCCATAGTAGAATTTTATGAAGAATATTTTCCCATTGATACTGACTCAAAAAAATTACTATTTGTTACACAAAATTTACCAAATTGGAAAATACCCAAAAATTTAACCCTAAATCATTTATTTTCAATTATATCAAATTTGTTCCGATTTTCTAGTGTTATATAGCGATATCTCTTGTTCGTTGACCTATAGTGAAATATTCTGAATAATAGTTTTTCCATTGATGTCACCTTCATAAAATAACGCACTGTGCAAAAAAAGACCCAAATTGAAAAATACCCAAAAATTTAACCCTAAATCTATTATTTCTTTAAATATATAACTTGGAAGCGATTTTTTGCTAATATATATTATATACACCGATTTCTCGTGTTCGGTGACCTATAGTGTAATTTTCTAATGAATATTTTCTAGGTTAATTGCACCTTCAAAAAATGACTCACAGTGGGACAAATAGGCCAAAATTTGTTAATACCCAAAAATAATACCCTAAATCAAATATTTCGTATATTATCGAAGTTTGTACCGATATTTTGTTGATATATATAATATATACCGATATCTCTTGTTCAGTGACCTATGGTGAAATACTCCGAAGAATATTTTTTCCATTTATAGCACCTTCAACAAACGACTTATTGAGGCTCAAAATGGCCCAAATTGAAAAATACCCAACATTTTAACCCCAAAATAAATTATTTTCCATTAATTATTACCGATATTATAGGGGGACATATTGTATATACCGATTTTTTTTGTTCAGTAACCTATAGTAAAATTTTCTATAGAATATTTTGTCCATTGGTAGTAACTCCAAAAATTGACTTAATGTGGCACAAAATGACCAAAATTAAAAAAATGCTCAAAAAATATAACCCTAAATAAATTATTTTCCCTTAATTCAAACTCGAATCGATATTCTGGTGGGACATATTAAATATACCGATTTCTCTTGTTTGGTGACCTATAGTGAAATTTTCTATAGACTATTTTCTCCATTGGTAGCAACTCCAAAAATCGACTCATTGTGGCTGAAAATCACCCAAATTGAAAAATGCCCAAAAAATAGAACCCTAAGTAATTCAGTTTTCATTATTTCAAATTCGTTCCGATATTCTAGTGTTAAATATTATAAATACCGACTTCGTATGTTCGGTAACCTATAGTGAAATTTTATGAGGAATATTTTCTTCATTGGTAACAAGTTTCTAAAATGAAGTATTGCGGGTCAATAGAGTACCTCAAGAAATCACCATTTTTCTGGGATTTTTTGGGGGTATTGGGTATTTTTGTTTCCTAGGGACTAATAATCCCCCTTGTGGGGATTTTTTTGGGTCCACAGTAAAATTTATCTATTTTTATTTAGTATTTTAAAAAAATGTCTCCTAATTCAAATCACTGTATCCCGACCATCTGCTAAAATTTAATTTAAAACATTCATTTTGTTTTCTAAAACATGGTTGGTTGGTTGGCTAGCTGGCTTGGCTATTCTCTCCATCAAGATTTTAATCTAGGCCCGGCGAGAGACTAGATTTAAGCGTTCCAATGCGCACTAAATTAAGGAGAGCCAGCCATATGGGATGTTTAGGCAAATACGTTACCCTCTGTCTATTAGAATTATTAGCCTTAACGAAATGCCGAAACAAAAACACAACTAATTCAAAGTAATTTTAAAATGAAAAAAACAACAACAACGAATACGAAATTAGACAACATTTGGGACGTGTGTTCCTGATCGAAAAGATTTGAAATTTTGTTTATAGTTGTTGCTGTTTCAAATTGGGTTTAATTATAATGTATGTGTTCATGTGTATGCCCAGGGTGTTTTGGTGGAAGAAGAAGAGTTGTGGCCTCACTGACATGTAGCCGAAAAAAGATAGATTTTATTTTGAAGATACACCTTCGTTGGGACTCTTCAAAGAATTTTTGTTGTTGTTCCAATTTTTTTGGGGGAAAATTAAATCTATGATGGGATAATAACCAAAAACAACAACAGTGAGTGTGATGCCTATGAAGATGGCAGCCCAATGTCTTCTCTGGGCTTCTTGTACGTGCTAAACCCACACCCAACGAAAATGTCGAAGAAATCTAGCCATAAACTGGAATCGAATATACCATTTCGTTTTCATTTTGAAAAAACAAACAAAAAATGGAAATATTAACCCTAAAATGGCTAACCGTTAGGGTTACCCCTATTTACCCTAATTATTGTAATTATTTCTTATATATAAAAGTTTGGGAGGTGTATATACTATATATATCGATTTGATTTGTTCGGCAACCCATAATGAAATTTTGTTCAGATTATTTCCTTCTTTCATAAAAACCTTCAATAAGGACTTCTTGTAGGAAAAATCGACCATTTTCTAAAAAGACACAAAAAATTACTCTAGGAAAATTATTATTTCACATAGTTGGGTTTTAATGATTTTTTTTACGGATTTGTATTGTATATACCGATTTCTGTTGTTCAAAGACCTATAGTGAAATTTTCTGGAGAATATTTTTCTCATTGATAGCGATACCCAAAAATTACTTATTAGTGGAGAAAAAAGGTCCAAACGGAAAAAATACCAAAATAAAACGCATAGTAAGTAACTAAGGATATAACCAATTTGGATCCGTTATTTTAGTGGTATATATAATGAAAACCGATTCGCTATATTCAGAGACCCATAGTAGAATTTAATGGAGAATATTTTTTCCATTAATATCACAACCAAAAAATGACTCCTTGCGAGAAAAATTGGGTCAAATTGGAAAAATGCCCAAAATACATAACCATACAACTTATTCGTTTATATATACAATTTTAATACCATATTTTTTTAATATATAATATATATACGAAATTCTTTTGTTCAGAGTCCCATAGTGAATTTTTCTGAAGAATATGTTTTTCATTGACAGCAACCTCCTAAAATAAGGTATCGAGGTCAAAAAAGGACCAAATTGCAAAAAAGTCCAAAATATAAGCCAAAATAAATTATTTTTTTATTATCAAATTTGGAACCGATATTTTATTAGTATGTTATATATACACCGATTTCTGATGTTCAGAGACCTATAGTGAATTTTTCAGAAGAATATTTTTTCCATTGACATCAACCCCCAAAAATTAGGTGTTAAGGACAAAAAAGGACCAAATTGAAAAAACTCCAATATATAAGCCAACATAAATTATATGTTAAATATCAAAATTGATACCGATATTTTATTGGTATAATATATATGGTTCCGATTCCTCGTGTTCGGTGACCCATAGTGAAATTTTATGGAGAATATTTTCATCATTAATACCCACTTTAAAAAACCACGACTAAGGGCAGAAAATGCGTCCAATAGAAAAAAAGCCCGAAATAAATAATTTTTCTAAATATCCTAATTGTACGCCATATTTTATTGTTTCATATTATATACCGACGTCTCTTGTTTGGAGACCCATAGTGAAATTGTATGGAGAACATTTTCTTCATTCATACTAACTTCAAAATCTCACCCCTTGCCTCCAATTGAAAAACTACCAAAATAAATCCCAAAAAATATCATTTTCGTTTATTATACAAATTGAACCCGATATTTAGTAAATATATTTTATATGTACCGATTTCTTTTGTTCGGAGACCCTTAGTTAAATTCGATGGAGAATATTTTTTCCATTGGTACTTATACAAAAAACCAACTCCATATGCCTTAAAATGACCCAAATTAAAAAAGTGTTGAATATAACCCTACAAAATGTCTTCGTTTATTTATTTAATTTTGTAGCGATATTTAGTTGATATATATTATATATACCGATTTATCGTGTTCGGTGACCCATAGTGGAATTTAATGGAGAACATTTTCATCATTGATACCAAGTGAGAAAAGCCACTCCTTATACCAAAAAAATGACCCAAATTGAAAAATGTCCAAAATATAACGATAAATACATGACTTTTTGAAATATTCCAATTGTATCCCAAATTTTGTTGATATATTATATATATATATATATATATATATTTTTATTGTTCGGTGACATATAGTGGAATTTTGTGGGGAACATTTTCTTCATTTATACCAACTCCAAAAATCCACTCCTTATGCCAAAAATGGGCCAAATTAAAAAAAAAAATCCAAAAAAACACCCAAAATAAATTATTTATTTAAATATACAAGTTTGTACCAATATTTTATTGATATATATTATATATACCGATTTCTCTTGTTCAGTAACTCATAGTAGAATTGTATGGGGAATATTTTTTCCATTGATGCTAACTGAAAAAATATACTTCATATGACACAAAATGGCCCAAATTGAAAAAATGCCAAAATATAACCCTAAATAAATTATTTTTTCTAAATTTTTTTAAATATTCCAATTGTATCCCAAATTTTGTTGATATATATTATTTGAACCGATTTCTTATGTTCGGTGACCTATAATGGAATTTTGTGGAGAATGTTTTCTTCATTTATACCTACTCCAAAAATATATTTTATTTTGTACCGATATTTTATATATAATATCGGTATATATAATTATATATACCGATTTCTGTTGTTCGGTGACCCATAGTGGAATTTTGTGGAGATTATTTTCTCCACTCCCTATGCCAAAAAATGAGCCAAATTGAAAAAAGTCCAAAAAATCACACAAAATAAGTAATTTGTTTAAATATACAAGTTTGTAACGATATTTTAATGATATATATATATATATATTATATACCGATTTCTGTTGTTCGGTGACCCATAGTGGAATTCTATGGAGATTTTTTTCTCCATTGCTAGCAACTCCAAAAATCCAATCCTTTGGCCACAAAATGGACCAAATTTAAAAATGGCCAAACTATATCTATAAATCAGCGATTTGCTTATATATCAAAATTAGATCCGATTTTTTGTTGCTGTAGATTATATATACCGATTTCTGTTGTTCGGTGACACATAGTGAAATTTTATGGGGAATATTTTTTTCCTTTATACCAACCCCAATAACCCTCTACTTATGCCAAGAAAATGGGCCAAATTGATAAAACCCCAAAATAAATCCCTAAATAAATGGTTTGTTTATATATCCTAATTGTATACGATTTTTTATTGTTGTAGATTATATATACCGATTTCTCTTGTTCGATGACTCATAGTGAAATTTTGTGGGGAACATTTTATTCCTTTATGCCAACCCCAATAACCATCTCCTTGTGCCAAAAAATGGGCCAAATTGAAAAATGACCAAAATAAATCCATAAATAAATGTTTTGTTTATATATCCTAATATTTTTACGATTTTTGTTGTTGTTGTTTATTATATATACCAATTTCTCTTGTTCGGTGACCCATAATGAAATTTTTTGGAGAACATTTTTCCATTGGGACCAAGCTTTTAAAATGAATCTGTACAGGTCAAATGGGTACCTTTTAAAAAAGAGTCATAAAACATGAATTCGGATTTTAGAACCTTTTTAAAACTCCCATTCGAATATCTGAGGGTTAAAATGAAATGGAATCTTAAGCCTTGTAAGTAGCTATCGGAGTGAGGTTATGGCGTGTGAATTTCTTTAGAATTCTATTTTTCATAACTAATCCACCAACAACAACAAAAAATAATTCCTAAACTGGTGAACAAATGAAGTCACATTGTAAATCAATTGAAAATTGATTTCAAATCACTGATCGGATTTGAAATTGTGTTAATCCGTATTTTTTTTCTTGATTTTCAAGACTTGTGGGAGAATCTAGCGTTCATCCCCACCCCTTTGAATGGACTGCCAAGGTAGAGGAGCATCCATTGAGTTCAAAGATTGTTGTCTTAAATCATCAATTTTTTGTTGTTGGTTGGTTGGTTATTATAAACCATCTGTTGTTGATCTGCTTTGTTGTTGTTGTAGTTTGCGTTATCGCCCATAATTTTTTATTATATAATAAATTTCATGTTTTTATTGTTGTTATAATAAAACAAAAGAAGGAATTGGAAAATAAAGATCATATCTAGAGCCCAGCTGACATATGTTTCATATGTGGTTGTCGGAATTTCATTTTGTTTTTTTTTGCAGCATCTTTTTCTGTTTTCATCTTCTGTCTTTGTTTTATTCCTCTTCTTTTGTTTAGTTTTTAATCATAAAAATTAGCGGAACTATGAGTAAAAATTGCAACATTTTGTTGTTGTTTTTTTCTGGTTTCTTGAAAATAATCTGCTGCATTTTATCTTGGCCAGAAATGAAGCTGATGCTGTTGGTAAGGTATTTTTTTTTTTTTGGATTCTGCAGTTGAGTTGTGGCTCATTTGGGCGCCCTGAATTTTTTTCTAAAGCTCGAAATCATTAGCATTCTTTAAACGTAGGTCTTGTTCAGGGCGCTGTTAACTTATTGTATGTTTTGTGTGTTTGTGTTTCAGATTCAATCTTTTTTCAGTATTTTGTTCCATGGATTTTTTTTGCTGTTGGTTTTTTCGAAATTCCATAGAAATATTTTTCTTAAGGGAAATTGGGACAAATATTTTTTTTGTGTTTTTGTACGTGTTGTTGTATTTTTTATAAAAAATCCATTGTTGTTGTAACAAAAATTAACCGTTAATTTCGTAAATGTTTTTTTTTTTTGCTTTGGGGGTAATTTTTTGGACAATTTTAAGTCAAGGCCATTTTGTATCATAATAAGTCATGATGGAGAGTTGATGTCAAGGTAGAAAATATTCTACACAAAATTCTACTACAGGTTACCGAACAATAGAAATCGGTATATATAAAATATATCCTTAGAAAATCGCCTTCCAATTGTCTAAATGATGTAGAAATTTACTTTTTTGGTCGGTTTCAAACAAGGACAATTTTGCACATAAAAAGTAATTTTTTAGGATTGACATCAAGGAGAAAAATATTTTGCTCAAAATTTCACTATAGGTCACCGAACAATAGAAATCGGTATATATAATATATATCCCTAGAAAATCGCTTCCAAATTGCCTAAAAGATCTAAAAATTTATTTTTTGGTCGTTTTCGAACTATGCCAATTTTTCGCATAAGAAGTACTTTTTGAGGATTGGCATCAAGAAGAAAAATATTCGACATAAAATTTCATTATAGGTCATTGAACAACAGAAATCGGTAAATATGTTATATATCCCTAGAAAATCTCATCCAAAATTTATAAACAATCAACTAATTTATTTTGGTATGTTTTCGATTATTGATAAATTTTTTGCATAAAAAGTTCTTCTAGGGGTTCAGTGTAAAGGGAGAAAATATTCTTCATCGAATTTTACTATGGGTCACCGAACAATAGAAATCGGTATATATAATACATATCCCTAAAATATCGCTTCAAAACTGTATAAACAATATATTAATTTATTTTCAATACGTGACCGATTTTTCGCATAACAAGTTATTCTAGGGGTTTAGTGTGAAGGTAGAAAATATACTCCATCGAATTCCACTATGGGTCACCGAACAACAAAAGTCTGTATATATAATATATATACCCGAAAAATCTATACCAAATTGATATATAAAATATAATCATAGGGTTGAGGGTAATTTTGGGCGTTTTTAATTGTAGACCAATTTTTGCCACTATAAGATAAACTGAGGGGGTTGGTGTCAATGGAGAAAATATTCTCTATCGAATTCCATTATATGTCACCGAACCAGAAAAATCGGTAAATATGATATATATACCCGAAAAATATATACCAATCGGATGTATAAAATATAATCACATGATTGAGGGTAATTTTGGACCTTTTTAATTGTAGACCAATTTGTGCCACTATAAAACCAACTTAGAGGGTTGGTGTTAAGGAAAAAAATATTCTCCATCGAATTCCACTATAGGTCACCGAACAACAGAAATCGGTAAATATGATATATATACCCAAAAAATCTATACCAATTGGATGTAAAAAATGTATTCATATGGTTGAGGGTAATTTTGGACTTTTTTTAATTGTATACCAATTTGCGCCACCATATGACCAAGTGAGAGGGTTGGTGTAAAGGGAGAAAATGTTCTCCATTGAAATCCACTATAGGTCACCGAACAACAGAAATCGGTATATATAATATATATATACACAAAATACGTATATCAATGTTAGTATAAAAAAATAATCATATGGTTTAAGGTAATTTTGGTCTTTTTCCATTGTAGGTCGATTTGTGCCACTATAAGATTAAGAGAGGGGGTTGGTGTTAAAGAAAAAAATATTCGCCATCAAATTTCACTATAGGTCACCGAACAGCAGAATTGGGTAAATACGATATATATACCGAAAATATTGCTCCTGATTTCTATAAACATTCCAGTAATTGTTGATGTTTTCTATTATTGGTCAATTTTTTACATAAGAAGTTATTGTAGGAGATTGGTATCAGTGAAGAAAATATTCTCCGTCGAATTCTTCTATAGGTCACCGAATAATAGGAATCGGTATATATAATATATAGACACAAAATATCTATATTATATACAAAAGTATTATACTATGGATATACAAAAGTATTAAAATTTTGGTCATTATTGGACGATTTAATTCCAAGGCCATTATGTACCGCAATAAATCCTATTGGAGGGTTGGTATCAAGGAAGAAATTATTCTACACAAAATTTCACTATGGGTCACCGAACAACAGAAATCGGTATATATAATATATATACGTAAATTATATGTATCAATTTTAGTATATAAAAAACATAATCATACAATTTTTGGGGTAATTTTGGACATTTTTAATTATGGGCCAATTTATACCACAATAAGTCCTGCTGGAAGGTTGACCTTAAAGAAAACTTTTTTCTACACAAAATTCCACTATAGGTCACCGAACAATCTAAATCGGTATATATAACATATATCCAAAAAAATCGGTCCAAATATGTAACAGTTATATATTGATTAATTTTTGGTCTTTTTTTTCAAACAATGACCAATTTTTCACACAAAACGTTTTTTTAGCGGTTTGATGTAAAGGGAGAAATTATTCTACACTAAATTTCACTATGGGTCACCGAACAATAGGAATCGGCATATGTAATAGGTATTCCTAAAAATTCACTATCAATTTTTAAAAACGAAAAAAATGATTTCTTTTGGGTTATATTTTCTCACTTTTTAAATAGAGGACAATTTATTCGATAAATGTGTCAGTTGGGAGTTTGATGTCAAAGTAAAAAATATTCTCCATCAAATTTCACTATAGGTCACCGAACAAGAGAAATTTCTAAATTATACACATATTAAGAAAAAATGAACAGCAACATGGCTATAAACTTTTATGTAAATATATCACATTTTTGATCTTTTTTGGGAAACAAAAAATTATGGTCGTATGAATTAATATGGCAACTCTGAGAATTTCTATTTTTTCTTTAGACTTTGTATTTTCATAAACATATATTTTTTGTTATGATGTTCTTTATAAAAATTGTAAAAATATTGCATTTTTTAAAATAATTTTTTTATTTTCACTTTTATTTCTTGCTTTATTGTAAAATTAAAATAACAAGTCCTAAAGGAATTGATATGGCAACTCTGAGAATTTATATTTTTTCCTTAGACCTTCTACTTTTATAAACATATATTTTTTGGTAGAGTGTTCTTTATTAAAATTGTAAAAATATTGAAATTTTTAAAATTAACCTTTTATTTTTGGCTTTTTATATTTGTAAATTAAGTAACAAGGTCCAAATGTAATGATATGGTAACTCTGAGAATTTCTATTTTTTCCTTAGACCCTGTACTTTCATCAACATAAAAATTTAAATATAGAGCCCTTTATAAAAATTGTAAATCTATATAATTTAATTTTTTTCTCTTTATAGTTCCTTTTTTGTTAAATTAATAACCACGGGAAAATGAGTCCATATGGCAACTCTAAGAATTTTTATTTTTTGCTTAGATCCAGGACTTTCATAAACATATACACTTTGTTATGGTGTCCCTTATAGAACTGTAAAAATATTGAATATTTTTAAATATTTTATTTTTTCTTTCAGTTGTTTTATATAAATTAAATTACGTGCTCAAATGAATTGATATGGCATCTCTGAGAATTTCTATTTTTTCATTAGACCTCTAACTTTTCAGAACATTTAATTTTCTGTATTGTCTTCCTTATAAAAATGTGAAAAATATAGAATTTTTTTTTTAAATAATAATATTTTTCTTTATGTGACTTGTACTCTCTCTTGCTCTCTTAATAGAGCAATATTATATTCAAATTTATTTAATTGATTTCTTTTTTCTCAATACATTTAATTAAAGAGCTAAAAAAAAATAATTGTTCAGATCAAAGGATTTCTTAAAATGTCCTTTCGAAATTATCCCCCACTGTTTTTCGAAAACGGTTGGAAACCAACCATACCGACGACATTCGGCAGACACTGCTGATAACCTCAAAAGAACAAAAAAGAAAACAAACGAACAATCATGATCTGTCTGTCTGCCAGCCAAAAAATAAGAAAGCAAAGGAAAATAAAGAGGATAAAGAATACACACATAAATGTGAAAAAGGAATCGAAAGATAGTAAAAGAATAAAAAAGACAGTTGTTGCGCATGCCTTGTTGAATTTCTTCCTTGGTTATGTTTCAAAAACACGTACGTACAAGCACACAAACTTACCAACACACATACGCAACAAATACCCATGGTCACAACAGCAACAACAACAATGCTACATACCATCACACCACCCCAAATAGAGAGAGTAAAAGAAAGAGTGTGTTCGCATAACATTGGCAAATCATATGGCTTGTAAATGTGTGCGTGTGTTTGCCACCACACGAAGTTGCTTTCCATTACAGTTCGTCTCATTGCTGGTTGGTTGTGTTATCTTCGCTTCGGGTTTTTGTGTCGTTTTCCGTCGTGTCTGTGTGGTGGTCGGTATACTCATCATACTGTTGCTTTGCTGTTTGCGTATTGGTGTATTCTTTCAGTCGGCTTTATTTTCGTTTTGTTTCGTTGGCTCGACAAAGAAGAAAACGAAGACGACAGCGACAACGGCAATGATGTGAAAAGGAATAATTGTCGAAACGCAACAAAAACCGGTTTTTTCGCCGCTGTAGTAAATGTTTGGGTATGTGTGACTGTGTGTGTGCGATGGTTATGCCATTTGTTTGTTTTCTGACTGTTGCTACTGCTGCTGCTGCCATTGAGAGATGATCTGTTGCTTGTTTTTTTTGGGAATGTTTCTACTGCACAGTGGCATGAAAACGCAAAAATATGTAAATATTTATATAATTAAAGGCATTAAGGAAAATAAATCACTTAAATAAATTTAAATAAAAAATGCTATATTTAGAAAAGAAGAGAGCCTATGTTGACCAAAAGAGAAGACATATTTTTTTAATAAATTCGAAATTATTTTCATTTTTATAAAGGATGTCGCACCAAAAATTGTATGTTTACAAAAGTGCAAGGTCTAAGGATAAAATAGAAATTCTCAGAGTTGCCATATCATTTCATTTGGTATTGTCTTTTAATTAAAAAAAGGGGGAAAGCTTAAAAAAATAAAAAATTGATTTAGAAAAATCGTAATTTTTTAAAATTGTATAGGAAACACCATATCAAAATCTATATGTTTATTAAAGTATGAGGCCTAAGGAAATATAGAAATTGTCAGAGTAGCCATATCAATTAATTTAGTCTTTTTTTAAATTTGCCAAAAAGGTAAAGATTTTTATTTAAAAATTCAATATTTTTAACATTTTATGTGGGACGCCATATCGAAATGTATATGTTTATGAAAGTCTAGGGTCTAAGGAAAAAATAGAAATTCTCAGAGTTGCCATATCTATACATTTGGTCTTGACATTGTAATTTATAAAAAGAAAAAGAACCCAAACTGAAAAAGAGAAATTTTGTCTTTATAAAAAATGAAATAGTTTTAAATTTTATATGGGACACCATATTGAAATTAATATGTTTATGAATGTACAAGGTCTAAGGAAGAAATAGAAATTCTCAGAGTTGCCATATCAATATCCTTTATCTTGTTTTTGATTTTTTTTTTAATTTTTCCTTATATATTTTTATTGTTTGTCCCACAGTGGTCACTCAATAATATCTGACGGCATTATATTTTATACAGGATTTTGCATGATTTTCATTTTTTTTTTAATTAAAATTTTTAAAAATTTTTATATTTTTTGTTCTACTTTTATATGTGCCTCTTTAATTTATATTTTTCTTCTATTTAATTAACCCACATAAACCCACATAACATTTAATTTTTTTTAAAAATGTTCCTTATATATTTTTATTTTTTGTCCCACAGTGGTCAATTAATAAAATCTGGTTGCTTTATATTTTATACAGGATTTAATATTATATTTCAGGATTTTTTTATATTACTAAAAAAACGTCAAAAATGATTTTATAATTTTTCTCCTTCGACCCACTGTGCCTATTAAATTTTATGTAATTGTTGTATTTTTTCTTTTCAATTTTATTTGTACAATTATTTCCAATATTTTTTCCCTTTAGCAAATTTTTAATTTTTGTTTTATTTTTATTAATTAATTTATGTCATTTTTTCTTTCTATTAAATTATTTCACATTTGGAAAAAGTTTTTTCCCCTAACAAAGTTTTGAATTTAATAAAAAAATCTTTTATATTTTTGTCCCACTGTGCTTACCTAATATCTATAACCTTGATGTTTTCGATTTATTTTCAATTCAAATAACCCACCCAGAATTTTTTCTACTACAAAATTTTAAATTTCCAAAATTTCCCTGTAATTGTTTTTCTTTGACCCACTGTGCTTGCTTAATTTTATATAATTCTTGCAGTTTTCTTATAATATTTTTTTTTTTTGAATTAATTAGTTTTCCATTTTTACAGAATGTAAATATTTTAAAATTTAATTGACGCCAACGACCCATTGTGCCTCCTTAATATTTATTTTTTTTTTCAATTTAAATAATCCAAATATTAATTCCAGTTTTCTTATAATATTTTTTTTTCTTAATTTACAAAATGTGAATTTGTTAAAAAATCCTAAAAATTGTCGCCTGTGTCCCACTGTGCTTCCTTAATATTTTTTTCAATTTTAAATAACCTAAATATTAATTGCAGTTTTCTTATTATATTTTTTTTAATTTACAAAATCTTAAAATTTTGAAATTTCCTAATAATTGTCGCCTACGTCCCACTGTGCCTCCTTAATATTTATTTTTTTTTTTAATTTTAAATAACCTAATTCCCAAATTTTTCCCAAAAATATTTTTTTAATTTCATTTTTTATTTTCTACCCCACTGTCCATCCTTAAATTCAATGTCAATAATGTTGTTGTTGTAGTTTTTGTGGTTCTCTTTTTTTCGAACATTTTCGGCAATATTTATGGTATTGAGCCTTTATTTTATATGTTCGCCTTCATGTTAAGGCAAGCTAGATTAAAGCAACAACAACAAACATCAACTATAATGAGGCGACAAACATATGCCATACTACTACAGCCAGCCTGCCCGGCCATGCATGACAGAGTTACGTGCAGAGGAGGATAATGAAGACAATGATGATTAAGTATGGCAATGTAGTTTGTGGTCGTAGTAGTTGTTGTTGCTGCTGCTGTTGTTCTCTGCTTTGCTCTGTGGCCCATTAAGCAAAGGTGGTGGTGATAGTGGTTGTTGTTATTGCAACCCAAAACAACAACAACAAAAATCCAGGTAAGAAATAACTGATGAGTGAAACGAATAAGAAGAAGACTAATGAGATCGATGTGATCTCCTTTCTTTTACTTTTTTAAATAAATATTTGTTGTTTTTTTTTAAATATTTTTCTAAATTATTATTATTTTTTTAAAATATTATATTTCAAGAATATTTAATTTATTTTCATTTTTTCAATTATCCCCTTGTAATTCCACAGAAAAGCTCTGTTAATGGCTATTACATTAAATAACGGAGAGAGAGTCCGAGTGAGTGAGAGAGCCAATAACATTGAATTAATCGTGTGCAAGCCAATCATGTTTTTCCTTGTTACAAAACAGTAAACAAGCCTCCGTGTCCGGGCATGCCATATGAAGCAGACACGAGAAAGTGTTCGTGTGAGAGTAAAGCCGAGAGTGTAAAATGGGAGATAATCACATACGACCGACTTTCTTCTTGTACCAATGATGCTTTGTGTCAGTGTGTGGAAATAAAGGCAAGCAAAGAATTGTTGGTTGTTGGCATAACGGTTAGAGACTTGTAGAGAGGGAGATAGAGCGAGAGAGAGAGTATGGGAGTGAGTGTAATATGGATAGAAGGACACGGAAATATAACGCGTTTTTGATGCTGTTAAAAGGCCAAACATATTTTTGTAGATATGAGGCGAACACATGATGATCATTGATGTACTGTCTCTCTCTCACACACAAACACTCTCTTTATATATTTAACCCTCTTTGCATGAGTATAATGAGTGTATCTTCTGTGTACTTTTTGAATGTTATTCATCCTTTTTGTATTTTCTTTTTGAAAACAAATTTTGTTTATTTTTTTTTGGCTTGCCACCAATACCAACAACACACTCTCTCTCACACATACACACATATGCCAGTAAACATTCATCTTAACAGCCTTTGTTATTGCCAATATTATCTTTGCTTGCCATTGTCTTGTGATATTTTTGTTGTTTTCTTTGGTTATTCTTTTTTCCAATTCCTTTTTGTTATGTGTTTTCTCTCCGTGTTGTTGTTGTAGTTATTGTTGTTAAGACAGTGATTCATAG
Organism: Musca vetustissima; assembly: GCF_032173495.1. Lineage (NCBI taxonomy): Eukaryota > Metazoa > Arthropoda > Insecta > Diptera > Muscidae > Musca > Musca vetustissima. The sequence goes on along the minus strand of NW_026879776.1, from coordinate 67,224 downwards.
ATTTCAGGTTTTATCTCTTTTTGAAATGTTGTTGTTGTTCTTGTTTACGATTTTAATTCTTTGGAAATTTCTACAGGATTTTTGTTTGATGTTGCAGTTGTTGTTGTTGTTGCTGGCGATTTTAAAAACAATGAAACACCCTGCATTGTGGGTTTCAACTGTTATTTAAGGAATTTTGCAGCATATGGTGTTGCAAAAAAAAGAAACAACAAGTTAAGAAGACAAACAAAGATGGTTCAGTAGGTTAAGCCCAGAGAGGAACCGGAAATTGTGATAAAACCACAACAGTTGTTGGCGTTGCTGTTCGAAGGAAGTGATAAATTTAAAAATGCGTTGCGAAGGAGATCATGAAATAGAGTGTATTTTTTATTAATTGATGAATACAAGTAATTTTTTTCATAGAAGCAAATTTTTGTAACAAATTCAGCTCCAGCAGAATAGGTTCAAATTGGGTTTTAAGTCAGTTGAGGTATTTTCTTATATAGTTGGCACATTTTCATACAATTCAGCTAGCTGAATTTGTGAAAACATTGAAATGTATGTAATTCAGCAAGCTGAATAAACCATATTTGGCGTTTTTATTAATTTTCTTAAATTCTTTACTATATTTGGCATATGTTCTTACAATTCAGCTAGCTGAATTTGTCAAAACGTCGAAATTAATGTAATTCAGCTAGCTGAATAAACCTAATTTGGTGTTTTTATTAACATTAAATTATTATTAGTGTATTTGTCATATTTACAATTCAGGCAGCTGAATTTGTGAAATTATAGAAACACATTTAATTCAGCTAGGTAAATAAGTCTTATTTACAGTTTTTAGTGATTTTGAATTTTTGGCATATTTTTTTTTTACAATTCAGCTAGCTGAATTTGTGAAATTGTAGAAATTAATTTAATTCAGCTAACCGAATAAACCTTATTTGGTGATTTTAATAATTTTGTAGTGTATTTGGCATATGTTCTTACAATTCAGCTAGCTGAATTTGTGAAAATGTTGAAATCGATATAATTCAGCTAGCTGAATAAACCTAATGTTGTGTTTATTAACTTTAAAGCAATTATTGGGGTATTTGTCATATTTTTCTACAATTCAACCAGATTTTAATTTTAGATTTTAAAAGAAATTTTACAATTCATGAAATTTTATGAACAAATCACTTCAATTCAGCTAGCTGAATTTGGGTATGCTTAGCGGAATTTTTATTTTTCCCCTTAAATTTGTAGTTTTTACATTTTTTCTTTGCTGAATTGTAATTTTAATGAAATTTTGCTAGCTGAATTAGTACATTATTGAAAATTTTTCACCAATTCAGCTAGCTGAATTGCAAAATTTTCAAACAATTTTGACTTCAAAGAGGTTTTCTGGATATATTATCTTAATTCAGCTAGCTGAATGTAGGTTTGCTTTGTCGAATTTTGAGTTTTCTTCTAAAATGTATAGTTTTTTTAATTTTGTTTAGCTGAATTGTAATTTTTATGAAATTTTACTAGCTGAATTAGCTTATTTGAAAACAAATACTTCATTTCTGTTGAAATTTTTCCAATATTGTAATGTTTCTCCAAATTCAGCTAGCTGAATTACAAAATTTTTAACCAATTTTGATATTAAATATGTTTTATGGCTATATTACTTTAATTCAGCTAGCTTAATTTGTGGAATTTTGATATTTTTGTCTAAAACCTATATTTTTATATTTTATTTCTCAGCTGAATTGTAATTTTAATGAACTTTTTCTAGCTGAATTAGCTTATTTGAAAACAAATACCTCATTTCTGTTGAAATTTTTCAAATATTGTAATGTTTCTCCAAATTCAGCTAGCTGAATTACAAAATTTTTAACCAATTTTGATATTAAATATGTTTTATGGCTATATTACTTTAATTCAGCTAGCTGAATTTGTGGAATTTTGATATTTTCGTCTAAAACATATATTTTTATATTTTATTTCTCAGCTGAATTGTAATTTTAATGAGCTTTTTCTAGCTGAATTAGCTTACTTGAAGACATATACTTCATTTCTGTTGAAATTTGTCCAATATTGTATTGTTTCTCCCAATTCAGCTAGCTGAATTGCAAAAATTTCAACCAAATTTTACATTAAAAATGCTTAATGGGTATATTACTTAAATTCAGCTAGCTGAATTTGCCGAATTTTGATATTTTCCTCTAAAACATATCTTTTTAATTTTTTTCTCAGCTGAATTGTAATTTTAATGAACTTTTTCTAGCTGAATTAGCTTACTTGAAGACATATACTTCATTTCTGTTGAAATTTGTCCAATATTGTATTGTTTCTCCCAATTCAGCTAGCTGAATTGCAAAATTTTCAACTAATTTTGAAATTAAAGACATTTTATGGGTATATTACTTTAATTCTGCTGTCTGAATTTGCGGAATTTTAATGTTTTTCCTCTAAAATATATATTTTTAATTTTTTTTCCTCAGCTGAATTGTAATTTTTATGAAATTTTGCTAGCTGAATTTGCTTATTTGAGGACATATAATTCATTTCTGTTGAAATATGTATATTATTGGTAGTTTTTCGCCAATTCAGCTAGCTGAATTTCGAATTTTTCCAAAAAATTTATAATTTATAAGGTTTTTTGTTTAAATTAACTCAATTCAGCTAGCTGAATTTGAAGTATTTCTATATTCAGCAAAGATTTTTTTGTAATTCTCTTAAATTTAATTCTTTAAATGCCTTTAAATGTTTGTGCCATAAAACTTTTTATATCTATGGCATTTTAAATTAGATATCTTTCACTAGATAGATATGTAGGTATATATGTACATATGTATGTGTGTAAATATGTATGTATGTAAATATGTCTGTGTGTGTATTTAAAGTTGTACGAAAAAAAGGGTTTTATGTGTATCCAACTATTTCTCATTCAATATCTTAACTTAAAATTCCTATCGCTTTGTGGGATATCAAAGGCATATATATGTAGGTATGTATGTGTGTGTATATATGTTTGTATTTACTATGCATATATTTCTAGCCATAAAACTGTTTGGCAAATATACACACAAACCGAACAACCATATAAATAAATTGCATGTCTTTTTTTGTCCTGTTGTTGGATTCTTTGATTGTCTTTTCTAGTCTTTGTTTGGCTATTTTTCTTTATTTCGAAATTTTTTCAATACAGTTTACATTTCCAAACGGACACATACATATGTACGTATGTGTGTCTTCTCTTATATGAGACTATTATATATTTATTTGGAGCAGCAGCCATTGAAATGAAAAACAAATTCTTTCAAATGATGGCAGAAAGAAAAAAACTACTACTTTGTCTATGGCAATTTTAAAAAAGGAATAGTTTTTTTTTGTGTTCTGGCATCCTTTTACGTTCTTTGAACAATGGGATGCTCACAGAGATTCCCCTATTTCCTTATGGGAATGCGAAGTACCTTTTGTTTGCCAAAAAGCAAAAAAACTGATTATTGTTTTATTTTTCATTTTCAAAAGGATTCAAAGTCCTTTTTTATGATTTCCTTAAATCCATTGTTTTGCTAGGACAATTGAAATAACGGTAGTTGGGTTTTTTTCTTATGTCAAATTGACAACAAGTGAGAAAAACTAGAGATGCTGTCGAAAATAAAAATTCACATCTTTTTTGGCGGAATATTTTTTCAATCACTTTCTGGGAGCGATAACTTTTGAACCAAGCGATATATTTTCCTAAATTATATCGATTTTGAAAATAGAGGATCTCATCTATAATTGCTATAAGCTACAATTATATATCTCACCAAATACGAAAGTTATGAACAAAAATGATTTTGATAGAAAATTATCTCATCTAGAATTACTATAAACTCTAAGTATGTATCTCTTCAAATGCCAAAGTTATGAGCAAGAGAGTACAAGTTCCCAAATTGGCCAACTTGGGCTAATTTTTGTGCAATCACATTCCGTGATCGATAACTTTTGAACCAAGCGGTATATTTACATAAATTATATAGATTTTGAAAATAGAGGGCCTCATCTATAATTGCTATAAATATTAAGTATGTATCTCATCAAAAACTCATGTTATGAGCGAAAGGAGACAAGTGCCCAAATTTTTCAACTTGGGGAATTTTTTGTGCAATCACATTCAGAGATCGATAACTTTTGAACAAATCGGTATATATTCATAAATTATATCGATTTTGAAAATAGAAGACCTCATTTATAATTACTAAAAATTATTTCCTTATAACTCGCCAAAAACAAATGTTATGAACAAAAATGTTATGAAAAAAAATCAATTACCCAAATTTTCCAACTTGGGGTATTCTTTGTGGAATCAGATTCCGTTATCGATAACTTTCGAACCAAGTGGGATCGTATCACAAATTATATCGATTTTGAAAACAGAGGCTTTCATTTATAATTGCTATAAATTCTAATTATGTATCTCAACAAACAACAAAGTTATGAGCAAAAGAATACAAGTAACCAATTTTGTCAGCTTGCGAAATTTTTTGAGTAATCATTTTCTGCGACCGATAACTTCTGTACCAAGCGGTATATTTTCACAAATTATAACGATTTTTAAAATAGAGGATCTCATCTATGATTACTAAAAATTATTTCCGTGTAACTCATCAAATACCAAATTTATGAGCAAAAAGGAGACAAGTGCCCAAATTTGGCAAATTGGAGCATTTTTTGCGTAATCAGATTCCGTGGTCGATAACTTTCGATCCAAGCGGTATATTTAAACAAAATCTACGGATTTCCAAAGACGAGGGTCTCATCCATAATTGCTATAAATTCTAAGCAGATATCTCATCAAACACCAAAGTTATGAGCAAAAGGAGACAGGTACCCAAAATAGCCTACTTGGGATATTTGTTGAGTAATCACTTTCAGAGACCGATTACTTTTGAACCAAGCGGTATATTTTCACAATTTATTTCGATTTTGAAAATAGAGGATCTCATCTACAATTACTAAAAATTATTTCCATATAACTCATCAAATACCAAAGTTATGAGCAAAAAGAGACAAGTGCCCAAATTTTCCAACTTGGCATATTTTTATTCTACCACATTCAGGAATCGATAACTTTTGAACCCAGCCGAATATTTATACAAATGTTACCGATTTTTGAAAGATGAGGATCTCATCTATAATTACTACAATTTCAATTCGGTATCCCACCAAATACCAATATTATGATCAAAAGAATGCAAGTACGCACTATTTCCAATTTGCCACAATTTTTGAGTAACCACTTTATAGAGGTCATAATTGTTCAGATAATTGATATTTCGGGAAAAATACGGCTTGATTTAGAATGAAGAACCTCTAAACTTTATTTTAGCTACAAAATATTAACATATAACTCATCAATTAGCAAAGTTATGATCAAAATGTCGCAAGTACCCAAAAATTTGAACTTTCAGGACTTTTTTAGGTAATTACATTTTAGGGGGCTACAACTTCTTAAGTAATCGATATATTGGGTTAAAATAAATTGATTTACAATGAAAATACTCTAAACTGTAAATAAACAACAACATACTAACATCAATCCAAAAACAAATTTGAGTTATGGCGAAAAACTAACAATTACCCAAAAATTCCAGCATTTGATATTTTTTGAGTAATCACATTCTGCAGGTCATAACTTGTCACGTAATTAATATATCACGATAAAATATCTTGATTTACAATAGAAATACTCCAAACTACAAATAAGCTGCAAAATATTAGGATCTAGCCAATAAAAAATCAGAATTATGACTAAAAATAAGCAGTTACCCAAAATTTGTACCTTAAGATATTTTTGGCGTACTCATTTTCTTGAGGCCATAACATCCAAAGTATTCGGTGTATGGTGCTGAAATAACTTGCTATACAATAAGAATACTCTAAAATATACATTAGCAATGAAAAGTGTGGTTCGGATTGACCAACTTCCAGAGTTATGGTCAAAACTAAACAATTACCCAAAATTTGTAACATAAGGTACTTTTTGCGAAATCAATTTCTGGAGGCCATAACTTTTTAAGTAATCGGTATATTGGAGGGAAAATAACTTGATTTGCATTAGGTAAAGCCTCAACTTTAAACCAGCAATGCGATTTAGGGATCTCCTGAACCAATTACCAAAGTTTTGACCAAAAATATAAAATTACCCAAAATTGTCAATATTTGACATTTTTTGTGTAATCACATTCGGGAGACCATAACTTCTGAAGTAATCGGTTTATTAGGGTAAAATAACTTGATATGTAATGGGAGAAACTCTGAACTATAAGTTAGCAAAGACATTTTTGATCTGTTTAACCAACTACCAGAGTTATGGCCAAAAATAAACCATTACTCAAATTTTATAACATTTGACATTTTTTGCGTACTCACTTTCTTGAGGCTATAACTTTTAAAGTAATCGGTATATTGGGGAAAAGTAACATGAATTATAATAATGATATTCCGAATATTACATTAGCAATAAAATATTGAGATCTAACAAAGAAAAAATATGAGTTTTGACCGAAAAAAAAAAACAATTAACCAAATTTTCTAATATTTGGTATTTTTTGCGTAATCACTTTCTGGAGGCCATAACTTCTAAAGTAATCGGTACATCGCGGTAAAGTAATCAGATATTTATCAGATAGCCTCTGGACTATAAATTACAAGATAAATTTAGGGGTCTGCTGAACCAACTATCAAAGTTATGGCCAAAAATATACAATTACCCAAATTTTCTAGCAAATAGTAATTTTTGCGTAATCATATTTCGGAGGCCATAACTTCTAAAGTAATCGGTATATTGTGATAAAATAAATTGAAATGCAATATAGAATCTCTAAGCTTAAAGTAAATGTAATAATTTGTGGGTCTTGTGTACAAAATATCAGATTTATGACCAAAAATATTCAAATACCCAAAATTGTAAACATTTGACATTTTTTGCGTAATCGCATTGTCGAGGCCATAACTTCTAATGTAATCGGTTTATTGGGATAAAGTAACTTGATATGCAATAGAGAAAGTCCGAACTATAAATTAGCAAAGAAATTTGTGGGCCTGTTTAACCAACTACCAGAGATATGACCAAAAATACACCATTACTTAAAATTGCTCACATTTGGTATTTTTGCGTAATCACATTCTGGAGACCATAACATTGAAAGTAATCGGTACATCGCTGTAAAGTACCCCGATATGCATCAGGTAAACTCTGAAATATAAATTAGAAACGAAATTTAGGGTTCTACTGAACCAATTATCAGAGTTATGGCCAAAAATATACAATTACCCAAAATTTCTAGCAATTAGTATTTTTTTGGGTAATCATATTCCGGGGGCCATAACTTCTGAAGTAATCGGTGTATTGTGATAAAATAAATTGATATGCAATTTAGAAACTCTGCGCAATAAGTAAATGTAATAATTTGTGGGTCTGATTAACCAACCATCAGATTTATGACCAAAAATATACAATTACCCAAAAAATAAGGATTTTTTTTATTTTCTCGTAATCATTTTCTGAAGGCCATAATTTTAAAAGTAATCGGTATATTGCAGTGAAATAACTTGATATGCATTGGGAAAACTCTAAACAATAAAGCGGCTATGAAATTTGTAACCAAATTTCACCACTTAGTAGAATTAAGTTCGAAAATAAAACATTACCCAAAATGTCTAACATCTGGTATTTTTTACTTAAGCACTTTCTGGAGGTCATAACTTTTAAAGTAATCGGTATATTGGGGTAAAATATATTGAATTTAATAAGTGGAATCTGAACATTAGAATAATCGGATTTTTTTTTCCAAAGGCCTACCAAAGGTGCGGATAGCCGTGAAATTTAAAACATATTTCTTCAAGGTCTTAACACAGGCTTGGATTTTTCAATACTCAGACAAGGTGTGGATTTTTTTAAAAATTATTTTTCAATACCCAGACAAGGCGTGGATTTTTTTTAAAAATTATTAGTTGTCCCAAATCCATTTTTTTCATCTCCTAAAACAAAAAATAAATGAAAAATAGCTACAAACCATAAATAAAAAATAAAGAAATAAAACACAAAAAACAATTTTACAATTTCTTGTTTTAAAACAAAATAATAATTTATTTTTTTTTCAATTTTTTCGTGGTGATTTTTTTTTTTGATTTTTTTTTTCAAAAACATAAAAATTGGTACGTTTACTTAAAATAAAAAATAAAAAAACACATACAAAATTTTTTATAAGACACTAAAAAGGGAACTTAAGTACAAAGAAAAAAAAATTACACAAAAAATAAAAATAATAAAAAAAATAAAATTTCTATACAAAAAAAAAAAAAAAATAATTTTTATAATTTATTTTTATAAAAAAAATAAACGTACACAACCTTCCTTTTTTGAAAATAAAAATCATAAAGTTCATAGAACTTTTTCGGTTACTTAAAAATGTATACACAAAAAATTATAAAAAAAATAATAATTATAAAATTAAGTATTGGGAAAGGGGGGAAGGGTTTTTATTTTTTTTCTTTTTTTTAAATAATACTAACAACAATTTTTAAAAATTATTTTTTTTTTGTAAATGAGGTAAGACATGGAGTATTTTTTTTTTGTGAGGGCGGGTAAAATAAAAAATATTTCAATTAAAACTAATGGAATTTTTTTGAGGGAAGTTTTGTTTTGTTTTTTTTTTGTTTTTGTATTTTAATTAAATTAAAAAATAATAACAATTGTAATTTATTGCTTAAAAAATAATAATATTACAAAATAATAAAAATAAATTGAGTATATAAGGGTGTTGTTTTGTTTTTGTTTTTTAAATATGACACTAAGAAACAAATTTAAAATCATGAGGCAAGCAAAAAATCATTGTTTTTCATTTTTCTTAAATTAAAAACATAAAAATAATACAATTATAAAAAATTATAATTAAAAATTAAAATAAACTAAAATTATTAACACTAATAATCCCTGATATTGGTTTTTTTGTAATTCTATATTTATAAAAAAATGATTTGGTATCACTATTTAGTTGTTTTTTTTTGTTCTTCTACATCGTCGACGTCGTCAGAAAAAAAAATCTTTGAGGTTATGTGAGGGTTTTAACAATAAAAATTAATTGTTTAAAATTAATGGCATTTTAACGCATTGTCTCGTTGGTTAGATAATTACAAAATTTTTTTTATAATATTTTGTTGTAGTTGAAAACTATTTATATATATTTTTTTACAAATAGAGTAAAGAGAGAGAAGGTTCAAAAAAGGGAGAAAAATATTTTTTTTTTTTTGAAAAAAATATTTTTTTTCTAATTGATGAACAATTCTTTAAAAGTATTTTTTAATTAAAAAATCAATTTCCATATTTTTTGATTAAAAATATTTTCCAAATTTTAATAAAATATTTTTTTTTTTTTGAAAAATATTTTCCAAATTTAAAAAAATTTTTTTTTGAAGAATTTTCTGAATATTTTTTTTAACCACAAATAAAAAATATTTTTCTTAAAAAATTTTTGTAACTAAAAAAAAATTTTGATTATAAATTTTTTAATTGAAAAAATATTTTTTTTTTCAGAAAAATTTTTAAATAAAGAAAATATTTTTCTTATAGAATATTCATTTTTTTAGTAATTGAGGATAGACATTTTCTTCTTAAAAATATTTATTTTTAACTCAGAGAAAAATAAAAAATATTATTTAATTGAAAACTATTTTTTCTAATTTTTTTTAAATTTTCGGAAAATTTTAGGAGAGGAGAAGAGAGCAAAAAAAAAATTTTTTTTTTTGTCATAGAGAATGTTTTTTTCATCAAAGCTATTTAAATTTAATTTATTGCATCATTTTGTGCAAAAATGCACAGTGGCGCCCAACGTGGTACCTTAATTTTTCATTAAAAAACTTAAAAAAAAAAACTATCCCATTTTAAATCACAAACAAATTATAATGCTATGGTTTTGTATTACCAAATTCGTTACTTATATGTTCAAATGTACAAAAAAATAAAATTACGCACAGACCTCACGTTGGGCGCCATTTATAAAAACTGCATATTTTTTAACTAAACGACCATATTTGATTAAAATTGTTTCACATTTTGGAAATAACTTCGACTTCTTAGAAATTTAGTGCAGAATATTGAGATTAGTAAAGAGCCCCACATTGGACGCCATTTGTGAAAAAAAAAATCATAATTTCAAGTACTACATATTTTCTTGATGGGCATTGTGAATTGATTTCAACATTAGTCCCTTTTCTGAGGTGTTTAAGATTAAGAACAGACCTCACGTTGGGCGCCATTTACAAAAATCTGCACATTTTTTAAATACATGACCATAATTGTGACAAAATTTTCAGGCTTTTGTAGCCAGGTCCGTTTTTGAAGGCGCCAGATGCAAAATACTGAAATTACAAACGAGTTCCACATTGGGCGCCATTTGTAAAAATTACTTAATTTCAAGTAAAATCTACTTTTTTGTGAACAATGTGTAATCCTTTCATAATCAGTCCCATTTCTGAGGTGTTTAATGCCAAAAAATTTAAATTAAGAACAGACCTCACGTTGGGCGCCATTTACAAAAACTGCACTTTTTGTTAAATAAATGTCCGCAATTCAGACAATTTTTCAGGGTTTTTGTAGCAAGTTTCGTTTTTGAGGCGCCTGATGCAAAAAATTGAAATTACAAACGAGCCCCACATTGGGCGCCATTTGTAAAAAAACCTAATTTCATGTAATATCTACTTTTTTGATGGCAAATGTGTAGTGATATCAAAGCAAGTCAATTTTCTGAGGTGTTTAGAGCCAAAAAATTAAATTATGAATAGGCCTCACGTTGGGCGCCAATTAAAAAAAATTAATTTCATACAAAACCCTCCTTCATTATGAAAATTTTCTGAGTATTTTTATAATAACTTCCATTTCTGGTGTGCTTACTGTCAAAAAATGAAATATGGAAAAGGTCTCACGTTGGGCGCCAATGTTCAGCCTTGAATTTTTTACACCAAGACGACAAGGTTTAGGCAAAATGACATATTTTAGTGCCATTTGAGGTGACTTGAACTAGCCGTACGATGATAGAGTTTTTATCTCTTGTCATTAAACCGAGAAAATTTTGTAACTTCTTATATACTACGGCATAACATTTTTGGCTAACATTTGACAATTAAAAGGAAATTTTCAATATTTTCTGGGCTGTTCTGAAGTGTTGTTGTACTGAGAAAAAAATTTATTTTAAAATTTTTTAAAAGTCCTCAAAGTGTTTTCATTTTTTTTTTCATATATAAAACTTACTAAAAAAAAAGTCAGTTTTAAAAATGAAAAAAAAATGTTTTCAAAATTCTGTCGAACTATACGGCATGTCATGGAGAAAATTTTATCAGTTTAACAACATTGCAAAAGAAAACTTTTTTTAAAACTTCAGTTAAATTAACGCTCTACTTCGGAGCCTCATATAATGCAAGACTACAAATGGCGCCCAACAGTTTTTATTACTAAATTGTTTGTCCAATTCAATGAGGCTGGCGTTTATCTTTGAAAATTGCGCCCACATGTTCATTGGATGAAATTACAGAAATCCAAACCCTTCCGAGTTCTTTTTGAAATTTATAAGGTCCCGTGATCATTACTATACAACAAAATAAAATTTGAATACGAAAATGGTGATACTATTCAAAAAATACTCTCAGACCCTGAGATAGAGGAATCTGTTTTTGGGTTACAAAATTATTTTTCTGATTATATTACAAAAAAAAAAAAGCTGGGCTCACTCCGCATTAAATAAAATTTGAATACGAAAATGGTGATATTCTCTCTAGATTTCTCTGTTTCAAAAATATGTTTTTCCGCAAGGAGTTACGAACGTTAATATAAAAATTATTCGACGTCTTCGAAAAAAAAAATTAAATTTTTTCACTCTCTCATTCTCTACTTTACTATCTTCTTTGTTATTTATCTTTATTTTCTCACAACAATGCCACTATTTTCATTTTGAAATGGAAACCCTTCTTCATTAAAAAAAATATTTTCCTTCTCTCTCAATCGCTCTCTCTCTTTACTCCCTATTTTGTGTTACAGAAAACCCCCCATTTTGTTAATATATTGGAATTTCCTGTTCAATAATTTGATAGGATTGTTCATTGTGCTGCATCATGCTATGATGATGTTGTGTCACTTCCTGTTTGCCAATAAGAGAAAAATCGGGCGCCCCATTGCCACCACCATTCTCCATTTGCAATTGCTGCTGCTGCTGTTGTTGTTGCTGTTGCAATTGCCTTTGTTGTTGTTGCTGCTGAATTTGTTTCTCATAATTTTCGATGCTAATATATTCTTCTTCATCTAAATCGTGTGGATCATAGTCCTCTAATTCTTCTTCATCTAATAGATCATCATCATCGGCGGCAACATCATCCAAAGGATGCATGGAAGAGGTGGTGGAGTGGGGTGTCGAGGGTAATTGACGTGGTTGTGATTGCCGCTGCTGTTGTTGTTGCATCAGCGAGGGAGAGGGTGCCGATTGATAGGAATTTTCATAAATTGTTTGCAACATTTGTTGTTGCGGTTGATTGCCATTACCATTCATGGATTGCGTCGAAGAACCTGACTGTTGTTGGGGTGGCGGTGTCACCGAATTATATGAACTATTCGAGGCCGAAGCCTGTGGCACTTCCAAACCTAAATTTATCGTATCTTTGGATTTCTTTTCAACCTTAACAAAAGCAGTAATGCCACCCGCACCACCCCGACTACTATTACTACCGCCACTCGAAGTCCTCGACTTTTTACTAACCACCTTGGGCCGACTATGCGTCTCCATATGCTTACGCAAATGATCTTTGCGACAGAAACCCTTATCACAAATCTCACAGGTATGCTGTTTATTACCCGTATGTATGGCCTCAATGTGACGCCGCAAATCGGTTTTATGATGAAACTGCTTCGGGCACATATCACATTTGTGTGCCTTATCCGTCGTTTTATGTTTACCCAAATGCGTGATATAGACCTCTTCGGTTTGATAGCGTTTACCGCATTTCTGACAACGAAACGGATACTCACCGGAATGGAAACTTTTGTTGTGCTGTGTCAGGTAACAGATTTTCGTAAATTCCTTGTCGCAGGGTATGCATTTGATGCGTCCACTTGGCAGAACGGTAACGGGTGGTGCTCCAACGGAACTGGAAGTACTGGGATTACGTTTCCTTTTGGTGGCCGGCACAACGGCTGGTTTTTTGTTCGCAGCCACAACGGGTGCTACTGTCGGCTTGACATCTTCTTCCAGATCCATATCGAGTAGCTGGGTTTGTGATGAAGTGGAGGGTGGTGGTGTTGCGGCCACAGCCGTCATACCCATTAATTCCTGTTGTGTGGGTTTTTGCTCAGGATTGCCATAATTATTGTTGAGATAATCATCGGAATATTTATAGGGTTTGTGATCCATGGAATTACTGGATGAGGGTGTGAGAGAGGGTGAATAAGCCATCGATGGCTGTTGCACCAATGTTAGAGTTGTGGTACTGGGCTCTTGCTTATACTGATAAGCTATGGGTGGTAGATCTCCTTCGTGGGGCGACCTCTGGGCTATGTAAGGATTATACGAAGCCTGTGAGTAGAGAGTTGTGGGTTGCCCTGCATTACCAGGATTTGGCGAGGCCGTTATCAACTGCACCAATTGACCATCTTCCATTTGTATCAGCTGCTGCTGATGATGCGGATGTCCTGAGCTGGAGGTGCTCACCAAATTCCCATAGGCATCTATGGTATACACCTCAGCATTGGTCAGATTTGTTATCGAGGGCAATTGCTGCTGGCTGTTGATCCCACCACCTCCATTACCAATAATAGTGTGATGATAGGTCAGCGTGTGGTCCAGCGGCTGCAGTACCGAGCCCGGCTGCTGCAGCTGGTGGTACGATGGAATGTTGGTGATGCTGTTGGTGGTGGTGGTAGCCAGCATGTGCTGGTGGGTACTGGTATTGATTGTGTCCAGCTGCTGCAACTGCTGCGGCTGAGTACTGACTAGCGGCTGCAGCTCCGTAAGCGGCTGCTGCTGCTGCGGCATGTGGTGGCTGCCCAGCGGCGGCGGCACCAGCATATTGCCCATACTGGTGGGGATGGTGGGGGTGGTAGTATCCGGCCGCAGCTGCTGCTGCTCCATGGTGATGTGCTGCGGCGGCAGCTGCAGCATACTGTTGTGCTGCTGCGTGTTGATAGCCAAAGGCATGTTGATGTAGTGCTGCTGCTGTTCCATTGTATTGGGATGATGCAGCTGCTGCTGCAGCTGCGGCGGCGGGGTTGGTGTGAGGGTATAGGTGCCCTGCGCCTGCTGCTGCTGAGCCATTTGTTGTTCCAGCTCCAGCTGCTCCCGGTATTGTTGGTGGGAGATAATAAGGGGCGAGTGGACTGGCATGCTGTGCGTGCTGCTGGGCGTGGTGTTGTGATAGAGACGCTCCATGTCCTGTTGCTGCTGCTGATGGTCCAGCTGATAGTGCAAGTGATGCTGTGACTGTTGTGGCTGCTGCATGTGGTGGTGATGAGCCGACACTTCCTGGTCCGCTGCTGCGGCCATTGGTGAGTGAATGTGATGATCCAATTGCTCCTGTTTCACATAGTCCTCCGGTTTCGGGGTGAGTGTTGTTGGTGGATCCGTGAGTATGCCCACTGCCTCCTCCACTTCCTCCTCCTCCTCCGGCAGGTCCTCCTCCTCCACTTCCTCCTCCGGCTCCTCCTCCTCGTCTTCCTGTTGCAGATCCCCTTGATCCGGGTCTGCCATTGCCGCCTCCATGTGCTCGCTCTTTGTGATAAGCATTGTTGGTGTTGTGTTGTTGTTGGTGTTCAGCAGGCCCCTCATTTGGGAGGACGGCATTGTTGGCTGTGTCATTGGGACGGAGGGGCCTGCTAACGCGTTTGGGTGACCGTTCATAACGGTTTGTGAGTGAGAGTGTTGACCGGGCTGTTGCTGTTGGGCGCCAGTCATTGAGGAAGCATGCTGTGGTGAAGCGTTTGTCGTTGATTGAACTTGAGGCATGTACGGATACTGCTGCTGTTGTTGCTGCTGCTGATGGTACATGCTGTTGGGCGAGGGTGTGGCAGCATAGTGAGACATTGGCGTCATGCCACCAGCCACTGCCGCCTGGGGCCCGCCATAATCATGCGGACTATTGGGCGGTTCAGGAGGTATAACAGGATTGGGAGGTTGTTGTTGCAGGGCGGCAGCATTGGCGGCGGCTGCAGCAGCGGCCGCAGCTGCTCCACCACGACGACTAGGTTTTGAGCCACCCTCTCGGGCGGGATGATGATGGGCCGAAATGGGCAAGGTGGCTGGATCAGGTTGGCCACTGGATTTCACCGCATTCTTATGCAGCGTGGTATTGTAGTGCCGTTTTAGATGACCCGAACTGGTAAACCATTTATTACAGGCCGTACAGTTATAGGTTTTGGGTCGACGGGCCTCATTCGACTTCCAATTGGCGGCCTTCGTGCCCAAATTGGTGCTCAAGGCAGAGCTGGAGGTGGGCGGTTCAAAACTGCCACCGTTACGGAATTGTTGATTACCCGCCGCTTGTCCTGGACCATCTGTGGTGGTGGAGGGAAATTCCGCCGGACTTGAGGAAACTGCCGGCGGCATCATTTGCTGTTGTTGACCCGTCGCCACTGCATTGTTTGGTGCCGTCGGATCAAACGACTTATCACCCATATATTGTTGTGTTGTTGTATCACCAGGATATTCATTTTTAATCATGGGATATTCCGATTTAATGACATTCGAACTGTTGCTCACATGATAGGGTGAATCTTTGGGCGAGGGATAATAGGGTGAGTGATTTGGCGGCATCGACTTGCCATGGCCATCATTGGAATTTTGCTGGAGATAGGGTGGCAGACCCTCGGTGGATTGTTGATCCCAGGAGGCCATGCCGGCCCGTTGCTGCATGCTGTGCATTGATTGTAAGGGATCCGCAGCGGATGGATGATGTTGCATCATGCCGCCGGCCATAAGACCTGTGCCGCCGCCGGGAGGATATAACATTTTTTGGCTATCCAAATCGAGAATTTCACCAGGGTTACCGCCACCGCCGTTGGATTGTTGATGGTGGTTGGAGAGATGATGTTGCGAGGGAGGTGTTTGCTGGGGCTGTAACTCTTCCTTGATGTAGGGAGAACTGGCATAACCACTGCTGCCATATGGCGAGGCCCCGTGCACATTGGCAATGTGCTCCTGCAATTCACTGTCATTGGTACACATGATGCCGCATTTTTTACACTGTGGAGCCGTGCCGGCTGGTGAGCTGGGGTTGCCGGCACTCATGCTGCCAATGCTGCTGGCACTGCCACTCATTTGCATTTGATTGCTGGACGATGAGGGACTGGTGGAGCTGACAACACGTGGACTCATGACACTTGAACTGGCGGAGGAGACGACAGCGGGTGCCGGCGCCGAATGTTGATTATTGACCGCGTCCAGCGCATTATTTGAGGAGTTGGAGGAGGCTGGTGGGGGTACTAAAGAACCTCCGCCGCCATTGCCACAATTTCCTGAGGAGGATAATCCCGAGGTGGGAGTGTGCAGATAAGGATGATAACGTACACCCGATGACTGTTGTTGTTGTTGCTGCTGCTGGGTATGGTGGGGATGATGTTGAGGCTGTTGTTGTTGCTGTTGTTGTTGTTTACTGTAATCTGTAGCAGGATACATATTGGAGTTTTGGGAATTCGAATTCATATAATCCATGCCATTTTGTTGTTGTTGTTGCTGCTGTTGTTGTTGATAGAACTGTTCATAGCTATTGAGATATGATGGGTAACCGGAATGCTGATTCGGTGTTGAGGGTTGAGACTGCATATCCACATTGGAAGAGGATGTGGCATAGAGATTATGTTGGGCGCCACCATACATTTGATGATGCTGTTGTTGCTGCTGCATCGCTGAGGTAGTTGTGGTTGTTGGCTGTTGGGCCCCACCTGCCGCATACATATGATGATTGGCATAGGGATGATGGGAGATTCCACCGGGCATTGAATTTTGCATACCTCCCGACGATGAGGATGTGGAGTGTTGACTATCATTGCCATTCTGATGCAGCTGCTGCTGATGATGATGCGACTGGGGTGTTGCCGGTTGATTATCACTAGAATCAGCTGCCGCTGATATGGTATTGCTGGTAGAGGTAGTATTTGTTGTGGAGGATTGGGATGCCGATGAGGATGCCATGTTATTATTGCCATTAGATCCTGTACTTGTATCCATGGGATCACCAGCACCCTGTGATGATGATTGGGATGAATCTATGATTCCATTGCTATCACCACCACCACCATTATTCGTATTCGTTAGGCCGCCCATGCTAACAGGCGGCGGTTGTGTGGTATTGGCCGGAGTCTGTTGGACACCGGCCAATGATTCCGCCGTATGTAACGGCGGCATTTCTGTGGCCAAAGTAGCCATTGATTGCTACATTCGGCTATTATTTTAGTAGACCAAAGATAATGACAAGGGCATTGGGGAGTTTAATGACGAAGATGATCGCGACGATGACAACAGCATAGGGACTGAACGTCAAACCAAAAATTGTTACACACACATACACACAAGGAGGAAATCAAGTCGTCCAAAAAAAAAAAAAATCTCCAATAATCGTTGTTGAATATTTCTCTCTCTATGTGTGTGTGAATGAGTAAGTGTGCGAGCGAGCGTGATCGGGATCTTCTTTGCAAGGGCTGAAAATCTGTTTTCTTCTTGTTCTCTTGTTTCCTTTCTTTCTGCTCGTAAGACGAGAGGATTTTTGTTGTTATTGCTGCGCGTCGTGGAAGATTTTTTTTTTTGCTTTTGCTTTCTTGTTGCTGTTGTTCTTTTTAGCTCGTATCTTTTTTCTTTTCGGGATTTCTTTATGTTACGGTTGTATCTAAAGTTAAGAAATTTGGGGGAAGAAGAAGAAAAGTAAAAACTGGTTTTAGATGCCTTGATTTCGGAGGGTTTTATTGTTGTTGTTGTTGGTTGGAAGGTTTGCTAGATTTGTTGTATGTTAGAGATGGTGGTTTTTGGTTGCTTGGCTGTTCTTTTTAGGTTGATATTTTTTTTCTCATAAGGAATGAAAGGATGAGTGTGTGTTTTAGGCTCCGGAGAGACCAACACATAGATACAAATATTTAAAGTTGGTGTTTTTGAGTTATTACAATTTTTTTTTTTATATAAGAATATTTTGTAATTATTTCTTTTTTTGGATTTTGTTATTATTCTCTTCTTTTGCAATATGGTCTCATATATCCCTAATGGAATTATTTTATAAAAAATTAATGACATTATTAACAATAAAATATTTGAATTATTTGATATAGTTTAAAAAATATTTTAAAGTGATACAAAAATTTTATATATATATAAGAATTTTTAATAATAAGAATACATCGAATTTATTATATTATTCAAAATAAGATATGTATTTATTTAATTATTTTTAAAAATCTAAATTTTTTCATTTAATATTTTATAAAAAGACATATTAAAATTATATTAAGTAGGCGTTGATTGATTTTTTAAATAATCCTAAATGCCTACAAATATTGGTAAATGTTTTAAAAATATTTTTCTGATGCCTAACAATGGGTGTAGATTTTTTAAAACATCTTTTTTTAATACGCATGGATTTTTGAAAAATAATTTTCTAAGGACTATTTTCCTAAGGTATAACAAAAGCCAAGTATTTTTGAAATATATTTTTCTAAGGCATAAATCGCCTAAAAATAGGCCAGAATTTTTGTTAAATATTTTTTAGGCCTATTTTTTAAATTACTTAAATATAGAAATATTTTTTCAAGACCTAAAAGTAGGCGAAGATTTTTGAAATTTTTTTCAGGGCCTATCTAAAGTCTTGAATTTTTTTGAAATGTCTACAAATTGTCGTGGACTTTTTTTTTAAAAATTGTTTGTAAAGACTAAAAAAGTCGTGGATTTTTGAGAAATATTTTTCTATTGCCTAAAAATAGGCCAGAATTTTTTTAAATATTTTTTAGGCCTATTTTTTTACATTACTTAAAATAGGCGAGGATTTTTTTTAAAAATATTTTTCTAAAGCCAGTAATATGCGAGTATTTGTTAAAAATATTTCATAAACTAGGCCTGTTTTTTATTTAAAAAAAAATATTTTTTTTAAAATAAAAAAAATAATTATAAAAATATAATTTTTTTATATCATCAATATTTTTAATCAATTTTTTACAATTTTATTTTTTGTTTTATGAAATTACATCAATTTTGATTAGTTAATACAAATCATTAAAAAAAAATTTAAATTTGGTATTTTTTAATGAAATATTAATAAACTAAAAAATAAAAAAATAAACTAAAAAAATATTTTTTTATATCATTAATATTTTAATCAAATTTTTACAATTTTATTTTTTGTAACAAAATTATTAATTTTGTTTTTTAATATTTATTATTGTTAACAGAAATTTTATTTTATAAAAAAATATTTTTTTATATAAAGTAAAAAATAATTATTTTCTATTTTTAAATATAAATAAATATATTTCAATTTTCTAGATGGCGAAATATCCAATTTTGTTTTTATTTTTTTTTTTTTGTATTGAGAAGCCTTTCGTAAATTTATATTTTTAATATTTTTTTCAAAGCATTAATATATTAATTCCTCTTTTGAGATGATTATAATTGCAATTTTTTTTTAGAAAGAAAAGTTATAATTTTTTTACGAAATTAATATTTTGTAATTTACTAGAAGCCAAAATAACGCTTTTTTATTTCGATTTTTAATCATTTTTTTAAGATTTCAAAATAAAATAAATTGACGAATAAAATATTTTTTTTTAATTTTTCAATTTTTTTAATATTTTTTCTTATACTTTGTTATAATTTTACTGTTTTAAATGTTATTTTTTTAATAAAATGTTTCTGCAAAAATCAAAAATTCATATTTCGATTTTTATTTATTTATTTTTTATATGTTTTTTTAATTAATATACAATTCCATAAAGAAATAAACAAATATAGAATTAAAAAAATTATAAGTCTCATTTTTGGGTATATATACTCGCCATATTGCAAAAAAAGTTTCAGTTATTTATGGTTAATATTAATTTTCAGAATTAAATGTTCATATTTTTTTATTTTCAACTTCAAATAATAATAATGTTTCCATTTTCAAATTAATTATTAATTAGTTCCATTTGCAAATAATTCCGATTATTGGAGTATTCCATTAAGTTCCAGTTATAAATTTTTTAATAATCCTTTTTCATTCCGTTCCATTTTTAATATTTTAATTTATCAATTTTTCCGTATTGTTTATTTTCACACTCTCCAAATCACTTCACTTTATCACCAAAAATTTTTGTTCAGTGTACCACCATAGAATAAACAGTTGTTTAATTTTTTGTATTTGTCTTTATTTTATTTCAATGATCGTTTAGCGATCTCTTTGCTTTTGCACTTTGTTTATATTTTTTTCTGTGTGTGTTTTGCAATTTCATTTTATTGTTCTCTTGTACATATTTTTTTTATTATTAATTTCTTTTAATTACCATTTAAATCAATTGGAATCACCAAATTAGTTTTTATTTGCACTTGTTTTTTGTTGTTTGAATTTGTTTAGGGGACGCGCGGGTTTTTGTTTGATTTTTTGTTTTAAAATAAAAATCAACTTAAAATGTGTTTTTTTTTATATAAATGAAAGTAACTTAAAATTGTAACGAATTTTGAATTTTGACAAATTTTGTTTTGCACTTTTTGTGTTTTTCTTTTAAACTTAAAAATATTTTTTGTTTTTTTGAAATAAAAATTATTTATTTTTTGTTTTTTTTATGATTTGTCCAAATTTGTTTTTGTTTCTTTTTTATTTATTAGCCAAAAATGTTATGCCGAAAGTATTTTTTGGTTTGTTTTTTAAAGGAAAAAACTAAAAAAAGTTGTAAAAAAGAAGTGAGGGCGCTTTAAAGCTTCGTCACCAAAATGCCAACCGCTCTGTAACACGCGCTGTCTAATTCTAAATCGTATGTCCTGTTCAAATGACCGGCCAACCAACCAAACCAACAAAATTATTACAAAAACAAAAAAAAACTACACACAGCGACACAAAACGAACAAGCATGCACTCACCACTCATGTACGCACACACACACTCGCACTCATATACACAATGAACGCCAAAACCCGACTCACACAAGCAACGAATGCACAGCAGCACACAAAAAAAAGAAGAAGAACGAGCAAAGCCGTACTCGTATGGCAAAAAAAAAAAAACAAACACAACACAGCAGAATTCTGTTTAACGTTGGCAGCGACGCCAACATCTACGGCAGACGTCGTTGTTGATAATGATGATGTAGGCTGCGACGAAGACAATAATGATGATGTTGTTCGTTGATGGCAGCAACGACGACTACTACTCGGACGACGATGTGCGAAACGTTACAATAGATGCGCGCCAATAAACATTGTGGACACCAGAAACCAAACCAAAACGAAGAACAAGAAATAATGCTGAGAAGCAAAGCCATGCAAACCAAATCAAATACACAAGCCAAACAATAACAACAACAACAACGAGAAAATGTAAACAACAAAGGCAACACACACAGACACACTCAGGCAAATAATAACAACAAATGGTGATACTCAGCTGAGCTCTCTCTCTTCGTAATACGAAGAGTTTGCCGATATATTACGAGGAGAGTGTGTGTGAGAGAGAGTGAGAGTTAGAATATCACTCAACAAGAGTGTGCTTGCTTGATGGCTGGCTGGCTGGCTTGCTGTATGTAGTTGGCAAAAAGGAATTGAAATAAGATAGAATAATGAAAACAAATAACAAAAACAACAACAAAATCATGATTATTATATTCTTGTTGTTGTTGTTAATCATTAGTTGTACATAAAAATTTAATAACAGCAGTGGAAGATGAAGGAAAAAATGAAATTAAAATAAAATCAAATGAAATGGGAAGAATACTTTAACTCTCGTCGTATCTCACTCTCAGCCAAACATTGCCATTTCATTTACTCCATGACAAAAAAAAAATAACAACAACAACGACACTATTGTAATTACTTAACCAAGTATTACTGAGTGATGGTACTTAGTAATATGCGCATTGCTATACATTTATTCTAGAATTCGTTCACTCTAAAAAATGGCAATATTAAGGTTTCCTTAGGAAATCTTCAATTCAGCCCGGCTGAATTAAGGTTTCCATAGGAAATCTTCAATTCAGCCACGCTGAATTAGGGTTTTCATAGGAAATCTTCAATTCAGCCAAGCTGAATTAGGGTTTTCATAGGAAATCTTCAATTCAGCCAAGCTGAATTAAGGTTTCCATAGGAAATCTTCAATTCAGCCTGGCTGTATTAAGGTTTCCATAGGAAATCTTCAATTCAGCCTGGCTGAATTAAGGTTTCCATAGGAAATCTTCAATTCAGTCTGGCTGAATTAAGGTTTCCATAGGAAATCTTCAATTCAGCCTGGCTGAATTAAGGTTTCCATAGGAAATCTTCAATTCAGTCTTCAATTCAGCCTGGCTGATTTAAGGTTTCCATATGAAATCTTCAATTCAGCCTGGCTGAATTAAGGTTTCCATAGGAAATCTTCAATTCAGCCCGGCTGAATTAAGGTTTCCATAGGAAATCTTCAATTCAGCCCGGCTGAATTAAGGTTTCCATAGGAAATCTTCAATTCAGCCCGGCTGAATTAAGGTTTCCATAGGAAATCTTCAATTCAGCCCGGCTGAATTAAGGTTTCCATAGGAAATCTTCAATTCAGCCCGGCTGAATTAAGGTTTCCATAGGAAATCTTCAATTCAGCCCGGCTGAATTAAGGTTTCCATTGGAAATCTTCAATTCAGCCCGGCTGAATTAAGGTTTCCATTGGAAATCTTCAATTCAGCCCGGCTGAATTGAGGTTACCATAGGAAATCTTCAATTCAGCCCGGCTGAATTGAGGTTACCATTGAAAATCTTCAATTCAGCCTGGCTAATTTAAGGTTTCCAAAGGAAGTCTTCAATTCAGCCTGGCTGATTTAAGGTTTCCATATGAAATCTTCAATTCAGCCTGGCTGAATTAAGGTTTCCATAGGAAATCTTCAATTCAGCCTGGCTGAATTAAGGTTTCTATAGGAAATCTTCAATTCAGCTTGGCTGAATTAAGGTTTCCATAGGAAATCTTCAATTCAGCCTGGCTGAATTAAGGTTTCCATGGGAAATCTTCAATTCATCTTTGCTGAATTAAGGTTTCCATGGGAAATCTTAAATTCAGCTTTGCTGAATTAAGGTTTCCATAGGAAATCTTGTAGTTTAATAACCCTATTACTTGGCACTTGCCACAAATTAAGGTGACAGGTCATAAAAATATGTAATATTCGGTTAAGAGGTTATGCCCAGCTACTTGAGATAGTATTTGTGTGTAGTTAAGTGTCACCTCCTTGTCAATTAACTCTTCGAAATTTTTCAAAAATTAATTTTCCATTTCCGTTGAACAAGAAAAAATCATGGTTTATGGTGACAACACCCTCCGAACCAAAACAAAAGCAAAACAGATTCACTTTTTAATTTGTCCTGGTCATCGTTGTTGTCGTCGAAGATTAGCTTAGGATTGGTTTTATGACTTTGGTAATTAAAAATCAATTAAGTCCTCAAAACTAGAGAGAGATTCCACGGAACTCAGCATCCCAACAGAACACCTTCTCTTCGTTGTAGTTGTTGTCCGCAGAGAGAGTGGATTAAGAGTCCGACTAACTAAATTATAGTTCTACCTGCTCGATGGGTACTTGAATATTTATGGCCCATCTTAGACCAGTTTTTGTTCTACTAGGTACCTAGCTGAAACCGAAAGTAATTAAACTTTATGTGGGTCATTAAAGCAAGTTTTGGTTTTGGCTGAACCGGTTGGGTGTCTCCTACTCTAGTGGTGGCCATTAATCTAGCCACTCCATCGTGTGTCTATCTTTTCCTGAATTTATGCAAATTTTCTACAAACAAGATTTTTGTTTGCTAAATGCAAAGCCAATGTCTGTCCTCAGTTATTTACAGCATAACAAATTCAGCCGAACTTTCAAAACGCAAACATGAATATGACTCAGCGGCCCCTCTCAACTCTGCCAGCAACATTTACAAGAGACTGGACTCCATCCACACAAACATAACACAAAAATTAGTCATACCAAATGCCTGACATCGTTGTCATTGTTCGGCAGAGCACGTGTTACAGCCGAAGAAGGCAACAACAAGAGTCTCCAGTGGCTTTGATAACAGCAGTATGAGTCAACAATTTAACGAAAGAGACAATTCAGCTAAGCTGAATTGCAGATTTCCAATGGAAACCTTAATTCAGCCAGGCTGAATTGAAGATTTCCTATGGAAACCTTAATTCTGCCAAGCTGAATTGAAGATTTCCTATAGAAACCTTAATTCAGCTGGGCTGAATTGAAGATTTCCTATGGAAACCTTAATTCAGCTGGACTGAATTGAAGATTTCCTATGGAAACCTTAATTCAGCTGGGCTGAATTGAAGATTTCCTATGGCAACCTTAATTCAGCAAGGCTGAATTGAAAATTTCCTATGGAAACCTTAATTCAGCCAGGCTGAATTGAAGATTTACTATGGAAACCTTAATTCAGCCAGGATGAACTGAAGATTTCCTATGGAAACCTTAATTCAGCTGGGCTGAATTGAAGATTTCCTATGGAAACCTTAATTCAGCCAGGCTAAATTGAAGATTTCCTATGGAAACCTTAATTCAGCCAGGCTGAATTGAAGATTTCCTATGGAAACCTTAATTCAGCCAGGCTGAATTGAAGATTTCCTATGGAAACCTTAATTCAGCCAGGCTGAATTGAAGATTTCCAATGGAAACCTTAATTCAGCGGGGCTGAATGAATGATTTCCTATGGAAACCTTAATTCAGTTGGGCTGAATTGAAGATTTCCTATGGAAACCTTATTTCAGTTGGGCTGAATTGAAGATTTCCTATGGAAACCTTAATTCAGCTGGGCTGAATTGAAGATTTCCTATGGAAACCTTAATTCAGCTGGGCTGAATTGAAGATTTCCTATGGAAACCTTAATTCAGCTGGGCTGAATTGAAGATTTCCTATGGAAACCTTAATTCAGCTGGGCTGAATTGAAGATTTCCTATGGAAACCTTAATTCAGCTGGGCTGAATTGAAGATTTCCTATGGAAACCTTAATTCAGCTGGGCTGAATTGAAGATTTCCTATGGAAACCTTAATTCAGATCGGCTGAATTGAAGATTTCCTATCAAAACTTTTATTCAACCGGGCTGAATTGAAGATTTCCTATGGAAACCTTAATCCTTTGAAGATTCGCTTAAAAAATCCAGTAAAATTAGTCCTTTTTTAAATTCCCCTACTCCTCCACCACCCCTTTTTGATAAATATTGACCTTCAACAAAAAATATTCAAATCGGTTTGCAAGAAAAAAAAACAACAAATTATGACTTGATTTTAGTATTTTATGTAGTATGTTTTGTTGTCTTCGTCTTGTTGTTGTTATTCCCAAATTCTGTTTGCCGTCGTTGTTGTTGTTGTTATTGGTGTTGATGCTAAGTACAACGACAATTCCCCAAACGATTCTGACAGAACGTTTTGCTTGCTGCTGGAGACACTCTGAATAAAACAATAGCCGCACGTCTCGGTGAATGCTAATAGCAATAATAACAACAAGAATAGCAGCAGTCGCAACACCAACAACAACACCGTCAGAGCCATCAACATTCGCACAAAACAATTGATAGCGACACACAACACAGCACACAAAAAAGAGATTGACAATAAAACAATAAAAAACGTATGAACGAAAATTAAAAATGAAACAAAACAACAACGACATCAAAAAAACTCCATAAAATAAAATTCAAACAAAACACATGGACACACAACCATACTCACACACACACACATCCATACACATGTGCCAATGGAGCCTCGTAAAAAAAAACAAATTTCCGAAATTCAAAAACAGAAAAAAGAGTGCCAGAGAAGAGTTTGTCTGCACTGGACACATGTGTGGTCATGTGTGTGAGAGTGTGTTAAAGGGAGGGTGGCAGGCTCCAATTTGAATTCTAGTGTGTTTGTTCATGTGTGTACCAGCCAGCATTGTTCTATACTCGTGCTCCAACAACTGTATGAAGGTTGAGAGGCTACCCCACCATACACATACTGTGAGGCTGTGTTTGACCTAACACCCCGCATTTTATTTGAGAGATCTCCATAGAACACAGCTGAGCCATAGGAAATCTGCAATACAGCATAGCTGAATTCGATTTTTTTAAAGGAATCTTCAATTCAACACAGCTGAATTAAGTTGATCTTCAATTCGGGCTGGCTGAATTTAGGATTCTATAGGAAATCTTCAATATAGCCTGGCTGAATTAAGGCTTCTATAGGAAATCTTTAATTCAGCCCATCTGTATTAATTATTTAATTTTTCTCTCAAATATTTTTTTACTATAATTTTCTATGAGATTTTTCTACCCCTTCCTTTAGTTAAATATCTATTTGTCCTCAGCCTTAAATTCCCTGATTTTTTAATGAAAAATCGTTTTTTACAAAACTAAAATATCTTCACTAGAACCAAAGTTATTGGCATTACAAGTTTGCCTATATTTTCCAGTACACTCTACTGCAGTATCAGGCAAACTCCTTCACGCGTGCTCTCTTTGAGAGTAATTTGTGTGTAAACGGCACAAAAGAGCGGCTGTCTGCCCGAGCCTGCTCTATTGGTTACCAAGTAATCGATTATTGAACTCGTACAACACTAACACTACCACAGCACAGTGGCAGTCATATGTGTGCTTCTTGCGATCCCCAATCAGTCGATTAGCTCTTGTTGTGTTTTGGTCAGACATCATTAAATCATGATTAAAGAGCTCTCATAACAAAGGGTTTGCATGAGACGGAGTAAGAGAGAGAGAGCAACTCCCCCAATCGTCATTGTTATTTCATTCGTTGTTTACTTTCTCCACTAGCCGATGTGGGGAGACCACAAAGTATGCATTGTATGCAATACGATGATGCCTAAGTGTTATTGTTGCTGTTTTTGCAGTCTTTGGTTATTGTTGTTGTTATGTGCTATGCTAGTGTCTTGTTAGATCACGTCGGTGCGTTAATGTTTTTTTATCATTCCCCCTACGCAAGTAGGGTGAGAGTGAGCGTATATCTTCCCAACAATAACAGTGCATACTCTTGTAACGACCGTGTGCTGTGTGGTGTGCTCGTTACATACGATGTGATAGTGGAGTTCGTTTGACTGTTGTGTTATTGTTTTGATACGATGATAATGGGTTGCCTAAATATTGTTGTTGTTGCTGTTTTTGCACTAGTTAGTTACTGCTGTTGTTATGTTAATGCCTTGTTAATGTTTTTTATATTCCCCCTACACAAATGAGGAGAGCGAGAGAGTGTATATCTCCCCAACAATAACAGTGCATGCTCGTGCGATGACCGAGTGCTGTGTGGAGCACACACTCGTTATGAACGATGTGATAGTGGAGTTCGTTTGACTGTTGTATTGTTATTGTTTTGTGACGATGATAATAGAGTTGCCTAAATGTAGTAGTTGTTGTTGCTGTTTTTGCCCTAGTTAGTTACTGTTGTTGTTATTGTTATGCTATGTTAATGCCTTGTCAGATCAGCCCAGTTTGTTCATGGTTTTATCATTGTCCCTACATAAGTGGGGAGAGAGAGCGTATATCTCCCCAACAATTACAATGCATACTCGTGTAATGGCCGAGTGCTGTGTGGAGCACACACTCGTTACGAACGATGTGATCGTATGACTGTTGTGTTGTTATTGTTTTGATACGATGATGATGGAGTCGCGAAAATGTTGTAGTAGTTGTTGTTGCTGTTAGTTACTGTTGTTGTTATGTGCTCTGTTAATGGCTTGTTAGATCAGCCCAGTGCAGGCATGCTCGGCCATATACGCTACCGTAACTGAGGGTCGATGGGTAAACACATTTTCTCTTTCTTTCTCTTTACGTCAGTCGTTTTTAGTGGTGAATTCTCAGTTACGCTCGCACACACTTGCTCTCAATTTAATTTTGCCCAACACTGGCCCAGTGCGTTCATGTTTTCTATCATTCCCCCTACATAAGTGGGGAGAGCGAGAGAGTGTATATCTCCCCAACAAACATACTCGTGCAAGGCCTTGTGCTGTGTGGAGCACACAGTCGTTACGAACGACGTAATAGTAGAGTTCATTGACTGTTGTGTTGTTATTGTTTTGATACGATGATAATGTGGAGTTGCCTAAACATTGTTGTTGTTACTGTTTATGCACTAGTTAGTTACTGCTGTTGTTATGTGTTATGTTAATGCCTTGTTAGATCAGCCCAAATCGTTCATTTTTTCTATCATTCCCCCTACACAAGTGGAGAGAGAGAATGTGTATCCCCCCAACAATAATAGTTCATGCTCGTGCAATGGCAGTGTGGAGCACACACTCGTTACGGACGATGGGATAGTGGAGTTCGTTTGACTGTCGTTTGTAATTGTTTTATTACGATGATAATGGAGTTGCCTAAATGTAGCAGCAGTTGTTGTGTTTTTGCAGTAGTTATTTATTGTTGTTGTTATGTGCTATGTTAAGGCCTTGTTAGATCAAGTCAGGAGGAATTCTAACAAAAGTGTAGGGAGAGAGAGAGTACGTCTCCACGTACATATAGTGAATACTCTCCCAATAGCCGATATGATGTGTGGGGCACACACTCGTTAGCGACGATGCGACAGTGGGGTTAACTGTTGTGTTGTTGTTATTGTTTTGATTAGTTAAGCATGCTCTCTGTATACGTCGTACACTGTTCGATGAAGAAGAAGGTAACAAGGAATTATAACCAAAGTGTGGGGAGAAAGAGAGTACGTCTCCATGTACGTAATTGTGGATACTCTCCCAATAGCCGATGTGATGTGTGGAGCACACACACTCGTTAGCGACGATGCGACAGTGGGGTTAACTGATGTGTTGTTGTTATTGTTTTGATTTGTTAAGCATGATCTCTGTGTATGTCGTACACTGTACGAGGATGATTTTTTTTCATTTCGTTTTATTTCGCCAATGTTTGGCTAGTGTTGTTGTTTATTATTGTTGTTAGAGTTGTTAGTGCTCTGTGTTAGATCATGGAGTTCTTTTGATGGGCATGGTTGAAATTAAATGGCATGACATGTGTTCTTTATTATTATTTTTTGTTAATTTAAATGATAATAGATAAATCAAAAAAAATGTAATTATTTTTCTTACAACATAAAAAACAACAATTACAATTATATTTTTGACAATAAATTAGGCGACAAAAATTTTGTTAAAACAATAAACAAAACAAAATAAAAAAAGAAAAAACAAAAACTGGAAAAGAATCTAACATACAGACACGTTCGACAAAAGTAATAAATTTGCACGCACACATTTTTTGTAAGTTACCTTTTTCTTTTAATATTTTTTTTATTTGCCAATGGAAAATTGTTGTTTTTGTTTTTTATAATTTTTTATGCCCAGGCATTTTTCTGCTTGCTTGTTCTAGATTTTTTTTTTTCTATTTGAAGATTATTTTCATGATTTTATTTTTCTTATGCCTTTTTTTTATTTATGTGGTAATTTTTTAAGGAAAATCAGATTTTTTGTATTAAAATCGGGTCAGTCGTGTTTTTATTATTATTTACAATATATTTTGTAATATAAAATTTATATTATTTTTTGAAGAAATATTGTGTTATTATTTTGTAATATTATTAAATATTTATTTTTTTCTTGTTTTAAATAAATTGAAATAATTTAAATTTATTTTTTTGCACACTTTTTTTCGCAAATTTCTTCCCCCGGTTTTTAAAATGTCGTTCAGTACTAAATTGGAAAAAATGCCGGACAATTGTTTTTTTTTTCTTTTTTTTCAGTAGAGATGATCTGTCAATGTCAAAAACAGAAAACAAGGAGAAAAATTAAAAAATAGGGTTGCCATAATTCCAAAAAAAAAAAAATAATAATAATAAAAATAAAATAAAAAAATAAAAATTAAAAAAAATTACTGATTTAAGGTTTAAAAAAATTTAGTATTGAAAAATATTTTTTAAACTAAATTTAGATTTAAGTTAGTATTGAAAAATAATTAAAAAAAATTAAGACATGAGGTAGTATTGCAAAAAAAATTTTAAAAATTTTATATTTAAGGTAGTATTGAAAAATAGTTTTTAAAAAAATTAGACTTAAGGTAGTATTGAAAAATAGTTTTTAAAAAAATTAGACTTAAGGTAGTATTGAAAAATAATTTTTAAAAATATTTAGACTTAAGGTAGTATTGAACAATAATTTTAATTTTAATAATTTTATTTAGACTTCCGGTAGTATTGAAAAATAATTTAAAAAAAAATGACTTAAGGTAGTATTTAAAAATAATTTAAACAAAATAGACTTAAGGTAGTATTGAAAATTAATTAAAAATTATTAGACTTATAGTAGTATTGAAAAATAATTTTTAGAACATTTTAGACTTAAGGTAGTATTGAAAAATAATTAAAAACCTCTAGACTTAAGGTAGTATTGAACAATAATTTTTATTTTAATAATTTTATTTAGACTTAAGGAAGTATTGAAAAATATTTTTAAAAAAAAATTTGGACTTAAGGCAGTATTGAAAAACAAAATTAGACTTAAGGTAGTATTGAAAAAAAATTAGATTTAAGGTAGTATTGAAAAATAATTATAAAATTAGACTTAAGGTAGTATTGAAAAAAAATTTAGAACATTTTAGACTTAAGGTAGTATTGAAAAAAAAAATAAATAAAAATATTAGACTTAAGGTAGTATTGAAAAATAATTAAACTTAAGGTAGTATTGAAAAATATTTTTTTAAAAAAATTAGACTAAGGTAGTATTGAAAAATAATTTTTTAACAAATTTAGACTTAAGGTAGTATTGAAAAATAATTACAAAAAAATAGATTTAAGGTAGTATTGAAAAATAATTTTTTAACAAATTTAGACTTAAGGTAGTATTGAAAAAAATTTAGATTTAAGGTAGTATTGAAAAAATTTAGACTTAAGGTGGTATTGAAAAATAATTTCAAAAAAAAAAAAAATAGATTTAATGTAGTATTGAAAAATAATTTAAAAAATAGACTTAAGGCAGTATTGAAAAACAATTTAAAAAAATAGGCTAATTTTTTCTATTTTTCAATACTACCTTAGTATTGAAAAATAGTTTAAAAAAATTAGACTTAAGGCAGTATTGAAAAACAATTTTTAAACAAATTTAGACTTAAGGTGGTATTGAAAAAAATTATTAAATAAATTTAGACTTAAGGTAGTATTGAAAAATAATTTTTAAAAAAATTTGACTAAGGTAATATTGAAATATAATTAAAAAAATAGACATAAGGTAGTATTGAAAAATAATTTAAAAAAATAGATTTAAGGTAGTATTGAAAAATAATTTTTTTAAAAATTTAGACTTAAGGTAGTATTGAAAAAGAATTTTTAGAATATTTTAGACTTAGGTAGTGTTGAAAAATAATTTAAAAAAATCCACGCCTAAAGGTAGTATTGAAAAGTAATTTAGACTTAAGGTAGTATTGGAAAATAATTTAGACTTAATGTAGTATTGAAAAAAATTTCAAAATTTAGACTTAAGGTAGTATTGAAATATGATGTAAAAAAATTAGAATTAAGGTAGTATTGAAAAATAATTTTGAAAAAATAGACTTAAGGTAGTATTGAAAATTATTAAAAAATCGACTAAAGGTAGTATTGAAAAATAAGAAAAAATTGACTTATGGTAGTATTGAAAAATAGTTTTTAAATACATTTAGACTTAT
Source organism: Musca vetustissima (assembly GCF_032173495.1). NCBI lineage: Eukaryota > Metazoa > Arthropoda > Insecta > Diptera > Muscidae > Musca > Musca vetustissima. Next base: position 35,445 of record NW_026879776.1, on the reverse strand, counting down.
GATAGTATTGAAAATGATGTAAAAAATTAGAATTAAGGTAGTATTGAAAAATAATTTTTAAAAAATTAGACTTAAGGTAGTATTGAAAAATAATTTTTAAAAATGTAGACTTAAGATAGTATTGAAAAAAAAAATTAAAAAAATAGACGTAAGGTAGTATTGAAAATTATTAAAAAATCGACTAAGGGTAGTATTGAAAAATAATTAAGAAAAATTAGACTTATGGTAGTATTGAAAAATACTTTTTAAATACATTTAGACTTAAGGTAGTATTGAAAAATGATGTAAAAATTAGAATTAAGGTAGTATTGAAAATTAATTTAAAATAATTAGACTTATGGAAATATTGAAAAATAATTTATAAAAAAATTAGACTTAAGGTAGTATTGAAAAGTCGTTTAGACTTAAGGTAGTATTGGAAAATAATTTAGACTTAAGGTAGTACTGAAAAAAATTTAGACTTAAGGTAGTATTGAAAAAAATTTTAAAAATTTAGACTTAAGGAAGTATTGAAATATAATTAAAAAACTTATAGTTAAGGTGGTATTGAAAATAAATAAAAAAAAGAAAAATAATTTTGAAACAAAAAATTAGTCTTAAGGTAGTATTGAAAACGCCTTGTGGTAGTATTGAAAAATAATTTAAAAAAATTTAGACTTAAGGTAGTTTTGAAAAATATTTAAAAAAAAATCCACGCCTTAAGGTAGTATTGAAAAGTAATTTAGACTTAAGGTAGTATTGGAAAATAATTTAGATTTGAGGTAGTATTGAAAAAAAATTTAGACTTAAGGTAGTATTGAAAAAAAAATTTTTTAAATTTAGACTTAAGGTAGTATTGGAATATTTTTAAAATAATTTTATTGAAAAATAATTTATAAAAAAATAGACTTAAGGTAGTATTGAAAATATTTTTTTAAATACAGTTAGACTTAAGGTAGTATTGAAAAATGATGTAAAAAATAGAATTAAGGTAGTATTGAAAAATGATTAAAAAAAATAGACTTAAGGTGGTATTGAAAAACAATTTAAAAAAAAAAATTAGACTTATGGTAGTATTGAAAAAAATTTAAAAAATTAGACTTAAGGTAGTATTGAAAAATATTTTTTTAAAAAATATAGATTAAAGGTAGTATTGAAAAATAATTAAAAAAAATTGGACTTAGGCAGTATTAAAAAAAAATGTTTAAACAAATTTAGACTTAAGGTAGTATTGAAAAAATTTAGACTTAAGGTGGTATTGAAAAATAATTTTCAAAAAAGGTTAGATTTAATGTAGTATTGAAAAATAGTTTTTAAGAAAATTTAGACTTAATTTTTAAAAAATCCAGGCCTTGTTTGAGTATTGAAAAATAATTTTTAAAAAATCAAGGACCTTTGGGAGTTAATTAAAGTGAAAGTGCGACATAATTGAAATGAAAAATCCTACCAACCACAAAAATATCCTTGAAAGAAAACAAAAGTCAATATCAATGGTAAACACATAAGGAATAGATGTCCTTTCACCAAAAATGGGAATGGAATATGAAAAAGGTAAACAAAAGGTCCGGCCGTCGAAAAATTATGTTCGGGAAAAAGGGAGACAGAATTTGCCCATAAACTATAAGACAAACCACAAGTCAAACAAGAAAAGGATATTAACATTTTGTTTGACTAACATCAGCAAGGAAGAAAAAAGGTCAATGTGAAAAAAGGATGTCATCGTTTTTTTTTTGTTAGAAACTTAACCTAGAAAAAAAGGCGCAAATTTTTTTTTTCGGGGGAAATTTCGATAGATTTTATGAACGAAAGGACATCCAGGAAAGGAATGGAAGGATAACTAGGACAACAACATGTTGCATGGATGTTTTGTTGCAATAAATTGCACATGTCCTTTTTTGGTGTGTGTGTGGAGGATGAGAGAAAGGGAAGGGATGAGAGAGTGACGAAGTAGATATTTTATTAAGGACACAGAAGGACACTCATAACATAATTCTCTCTCTATAATTGAGTGAAAAAAATATTCTCTCTTCTCATCCTCTCTCTCTCTCTCTTCACATTTGCCGCCCAAATGCATCTGCATTTTGGAAATAGAGGCCATAACAAAATGTCGAATACATAGCCGGTTGCACTGAAGGACATTCATTATATACTCAGACAGGACGCACACACACACACACACTCACATGCACACACTGATATTTACATTCCACCACAGACCAAAATGGGAAATTGCATGCCATGGCAATGTGTCTCGGCCGCGTCTCTAATGCGGCTGGAGACTCAAACTCAACAGGGGGTTGTTTTTTGCACTGCGGAGGGTAAGGATCTGCTGTTCGTTTTTTTTACATTTTGGGATAGAAATTTAGTGAATTTTTTTTGGAAGAGACTGACAGTTGTTGTCATAATTGATTCATCCGACCATCCATCTATCACTTTTTTGCTACTGATAATCTAAAAAAATAGAAGAAAAATTCAGGGTAATTACAGGACAGGACTCCGTAAGAGATATCCTGCAGCTGATAAGAACGCTATGGGATGTCGATTGATTTTAGAGAGGATGATCTAATCCCCCAAAAATGAATGATTGATTTTTTAGGGATCGGAGATCCGAAAAAAGTGTGGATTTTTTAAAAATTATTTTTCAATACCTAGACAGGGCGTGGATTTTTTTATACCCTCCTATGACGATATAGCCATGTCCGTCTGTCTGTTGTAATCACTCTAGCCTCTAAACGAATTGAGATAGATCGCCAAAATTTTGCATAGAGTCGTCTTTTGTGTGCAGGCAGGTCATGTTCGAAGATGGGCTTTATCCGCCCACGTTTAGGCATAGCTCCCATATAAGGGTACCCCCCAAATTTTGGTATTATGGGGTCTTTGAGCGTGTTTTTCAACCGAATATAAGTCCATTTTTTCTAGTAGGTAAGGGTTCCCCCCCCCCCAATTTTTCAGTATTTTGGGGTTTTTGGGCGTGTTTTCCAACCGAATTCACAGAAATTTGGTAAATTGGGTTCTTTTTGGGTACCAAATATCTCCACTAAAAAGTATAAATATAGGTCCATTTTTTCTGGTAGCTCCCATATAAGGGTACCCCCCAAATTTTGGTATTTTGGGGTTCTTGAGCGCATTTTTCAACCGGATACGCTGAAATTTGTTACATTGGGTTCTTTTTGGGTACCAAATATCTCCACTAAAAATTATAAATATAGGTCCATTTTTTCTGGTAGCTCCCATATAAGGGTACCCCCCAAATTTCGATATTTTGGGGTTCTTTTCAACCGAATTCGCTGAAATTTGGTACATTGGGTTCTTAATGGGTACCAAATACCCCCACTAAAAATTATAAATATAAGTCAATTTTTTCCGGTAGCCCCCATATAAGGGTACCCCCCAAATTTCGGTATTATAGGGTTCTTGAGCGCGTTTTTCAACCGAATTCGATGAAATTGGGTAAATTGGGTTGTTATTGGGTACCAAATATCTCCACAAAGAATTAAAAATATAGGTCCACTTTTTCTGGTAGCTCCCATATAAGGGTACCCCCAAAATTTCGGTATTTTGAGGTTCTTGAGCGCGCTTTTCAACCGAATTCGATGAAATTGGGTAAATTGGGTTCTTATTGGGTACCAAGTATATCCACTAAAAATTATAAATAAATGTCCATTTTTTCTGGTAGCTCCCATATAAGGGTACCCGCCCAAATTTCGGTAGTTTGGGGTTCTTGGGCGCGTATTGCAACCGAATTCACTGAAATTTGGTACATTGGGGTTTTATTGGGTATCAAATATATCCACTAAAAATTATAAATATAAGTAAATTTTTTCTGGTAGCCCCCATATAAGGGTACCCCCCAAATTTTGGTATTATGTGGTTCTTGAGCGTGTTTTTCAACCGAATACGCTGAAATTTGGTAAATTGGGTTTTTATTGGGTACCAATCATCTCCACTAAAAATTATAAATATAAGTCAATTTTTTCTGGTAGCTCCCATATAAGGGTACCCCCCAAATTTCGGTATTTTAAGGTTCTTGAGCGCGTTTTTCAACCGAATTCGCTTAAATTTTGTAATTCGGGTTCTTATTGGGTACCAAATATATCCACTAAAAATTATAAATATAAGACCATTTTTTCTGGTAGGCCCCATATAAGGGTACCGCCCCAAATTTCGGTATTTTGGGGTTCTTGAGCGCGTATTGCAACCGAATTCACTGAAATTTTGTACATTTGGTTTTTTATTGGGTACTAAATGTCTCCACAAAGAATTAAAAATATAGGTCCACTTTTTCTGGTAGCTCCCATATAAGGGCACCCCCACAAAATTTCGGTATTTTGGGGTTCTTGGGCGTGTTTTCCAACCGAATTCACTGAAATTTGGTATTTTGTAGTCGAATATGGTAACAAATCTCCCTACCAAAAATTATTAATATTCACCCCATTTTAGGGGTAGTCCCCATATATCCCCCGTTTTTATACCCTTCACCACACCGCGGTACAGGGTATTATGTCCTTGTGCATATGTTTGTAAGAGGCAAAAGGAAACGAGATAGGGACATGGTTCCTTTTGAGAATATGCATAGAATCACTTACTGATTCGATTTATGCATGTCCGTCCGGCCGATCGTCCGTCCGTCCGCCTCTCTGTCCATGTTAAATTGTAAACAAAGTACAGATCGCATTTCTGATTCGAATTGGATGAAATTTGGCACAGCTCATTTATTTGGCCCAAGGACGAACCATATTGAAATTGGGAAAAATCGTTTCAGATTTAGATATAGCTCCCATATATATTTTCGTCCGATTTAAGGTAAATGGGGCACCAAAGTACCTATATATCTTCCGATTTGCACGAAATTTGGCACAGCGTAATGAATATGGTATAGAATAATGTGTGTAAAATTTCTTGAAAATCGGTTCAGAATTAGATATAGCTTCCATATATATTTTTCGTCCGATTTTATGTAAATGGTGCACTAAAGTACCTATATATCTTCCGATTTGCACGAAATTTGGTATAGCGTACTGAATTGAGGCTAGAATACTGTGTGTACATTTTCTTGAAAATCGGTTCAGATATAGATATAGCTCCCATATATATTATCGTACGATTTTATGTAATTGGTGCACCAAAGTCGCTATATATCTTTAAATTTTTACGAAATTTGGCATAGCGTACTGAATTGAGTGTAGAATAATGTGTGTAAAATTTCTTGAAAATCGGTTCAGATTTACATATAGCTCCCATATATATGTTCGTCCGATTTTAGGTAAATGGTGTACCAAAGTCCCTATATATCTTTCGATTTGCACGAAATTTGGCATAGCGTACTGAATTGAGTGTAGAATAATGTGTGTAAAATTTCTTGAAAATCGGTTCAGATTTACATATAGCTCCCATATAGTTTCGCCCGATTTTAGGTAAATGGCGCTCCAAAGTCCCTGAAAATCATTCGGTTGCCACGAAATTTGGCATAGCGTTCTGAATTGAGACTAGAATAATGTGTGTAAAATTTCTTGTAAATCGGTTCAGATTTAGATATAGCTCCCATATATATCTTTGTCCGATTTTAGGGAAATGGTGCACCAAAGTCCCTGAAGATCATTCGATTTGCACGAAATTTGGCATAGCGTAATGAATTAAGTCTAGAAAGATGTGTGCTAAGTTTCGTGAAAATCGGTTCAGAAGGGTATCATATAGTCGGCCCAGTCCGACTTTACTTTTTCCTTACTGGTTTATAAATTATTTTTCAATACCCAGACAAGTCTAGGTTTTTTTAAAATTATTTTTAAAATGCCCGCAAGTCTAGGATTTTTTTTTAAAATTATTTTTTTTTAGCCCAACAATCAAAGGCTTATCCCTTTATGTTGTTAATATCCTGCTGTTATCCTTTTTGTAATTACAAACCAAAATGCAATGTGTGGTCCTGCAGTTAGTTATTTTCATAATTTCCAAATTTTTTTGTGTTGTGTTTTCAAAAATCTCTGTTTATTCACAAAACATCACGCAAAGTCTAAAGGATTTACATCAAATCCTGGCACATTCATCCTTGCCATCAATGAGAACTTTTTTGGCTTGAAAGAAAAACCAAGATGTCCTGTTATAATCCCCCTGCTACAAAACGAAAACAATGACTAGTTTTTTTGTATGAAAAACAAAAAAAAAATATTTTCAAGATTACAACAACATCAGAAATTATTGAAATTTTTAAAAGAAAAACAATAGACAATTTTCTTTTATTTTTCTTGGCTCTCAAAAAAAGAAAAATAGCAGATGTGGCAGCTTTGTTTGTCTAAACTAACTGCCATTGCAAAGAGAAATTCCTGTGGATGCTGCGACTGCTACGGCTGCCACATTGAAGTACTTAACCGAGCGGCCAGCCATTAATTTCAACACCCTTAAATTATGCCAGCCGTAGCAGCAACAACAACAACAAGAATAACAACACATTTCTTTTTTCTTTCGTTTTCGAAACAATAATAACTGACTGTTCGTCTGTGTGTGTATGTCTGTCTGTCACTCTGTCTAGCTGACAATGCAAGGATAATACACGCAACAGCAGTGACAGCATGCAATCCTGGCCAGCCGTAGGCTGTCGTTGCATATGGCAGCCGGAGGGCTGCAACATGACACACATGCAACACGATCAGCTGAGGAAAATTATACACTTAAATTATGTGTGTGAATGTGTGTGTGTGAGGGTTTTAAATTGAAGTGCTAAGAACAACAACAACAACAATAGCAAACAATGTCAAATTACAAATTCCAAGGATATTAAATGTGGAAAATTTTGTATTGAACAGAAAACTGCTTTGGAGTTATCCTTTGAAGCAACAATTTGCTACAGAGCTACAATAATTGGTCACACCTGTAATAATCTACAAAATTTTATTACTATCCTTGGAAAATAAAAATTTAAAAACCAGTAAGGAAAATAGTGTAGTCGGACGGGGCCGGACCCTTCACCACTATGGATCTATTTAAAAGATGCGTCCTAACAGAAGGGCCACCATTTACATTAAATCGGACGAAAATATATATGTGAACCAGGGACGTACGCAGGGGGGCGGCCCGGGGGGCCCGGGCCCCCCCCGAAATGAAAATTTTTCACAGTAAATGTATGTTTGCAACAGCGATTTTTTTATTTTGTACTACCGGGCCCCCCCCCCCCCGAAATGAAATCCTGTGTACGTTGCTGATGTGAGCTATATCTAAATCTGGACCGATTTTCAAGAAAATTTACACACATTATTCTAGACTGAATTCTCTTCGCTATGCCAAATTTCGTCCAAATCGGAATATATATAGGGACTTTGGTGCACCAATTACATAAAATCGGATGAAAATATATATGGGAGCTATATGTAAATCTGAACCGATTTCCACGAAGCTTAACATACATCATTCTAGACTCAATTCAGTACGCTATGCCAAATTGAGCGAAAATCGAAAGATATATAGGGACCATTTACCTAAAATCGGTCGAAACTATATATGGGAGCTATATCTAAATCTGAACCGATTTTCAAGAAAATTTACACACATCATTCTAGTCTCAATTCAGTACCCCGTGCAAATCGAATGATATATAGGGACTTTGGTGCACCATTTACCTTAAATCGGATGAAAATATATATGGGAGCAATATCTAAATCTGAACCGATTTTTACGAAATTTAACACACATCTTTCTAGACTTAATTCAGTACGCTATGCCAAATTTCGTGCAAGTCGAAAGATATATAGGGTCTTTGGTGCACCAATTACCTTAAATCGGGTGAAAATATATATGTGAGCTATATCTAAATCTGAACCGATTTTCACGAAACTTAGTACACGTCATTCTAGACTTGATTTAGAAGGCTATGCCAAATTTCGTGCAAATCGAAAGATATATAGGGACTTTGGCACACAATTTACCTTAAATCGGACGAAGATATATATAGTAGCTATATCTATATCTGAACCGATTTTCACAAACCATAGCACGCATCATTCTAGACTTAATTTAGTACGCTATGTCAAATTTCGTGCAAATCGAAGGATACGCAGGGACTTTGGTGCACCATTATCCTTAAATCGGATGAAAATATATATGGGAGGTATATCTAAATCTGAACCGATTTTCACGAAACTTTGCACACATCATTCTAGTCTCAATTTAGTACGCTGTCCCAAATTTCGTGCAAATCGGAAAGTATATAGGTACTTTGGTACACAATTTACCTTATATCGGTCGAAGATATATATGGGAGCTATATCTAAATGTGAACCGATTTTCACGAAACTTTGCACACATCATTCTAGACATTATTTAGTACGCTATGCCAAATTTCGTGCAAATCGAAAGATATATAGGTACTTTGGTACACAATTTACCTTAAATCGGACGAAGATATATATGGGAGCTATATCTAAATCTGAACCGATTTTCACTAAACTTGGCAGACATCATTCTAGATTTAATTCAGTACGCTATGCCTAAATTCGTACAAATCAAAAGATTTCCAAGGACTTTAGTGGACTATTTACCTAAAATCGGGCGAAACTATATATGGGAGCTACATCTAAATCTGAACCGATTTTAATAAAACTTCGCAGACATCAGTCTGGGTCTAATTCAGAACTCTGTGCAAAATTTTGTGCCGATCGGACAAATATTGGGAGTTTGATGCATCATTCACATAAAATCTGACGACTATATATATGGGAGCTATATCTAAATTTGAACCCAATATCAATAGGGTTCGTGCGACCTGTACTTTGTTATCAAAAATACATGGACGGACAGACGGACATTCGTAAATCGACTCAGAAAGTGATTCTATGCATATTCTCAAAAGGAACCATGGGTCTATCTCGATTATGTTTGCCTGTTACAAACATATGCACAAATACATAATACACTGTACAACAGTGTGGTGAAGGGTATAAAAATAATTTTTAAAAAATCCACGCTAAAAAATAATATTTAAAATTTGTGGATAGGCCATTATTTTTTTATCCATCCTTTGTCTGAGTATTGAAAAAAATATATTTTTTTAATTTCACCCTTTTTCTGAGTTTTTAAAAATATTTTGTAAAAAATCAATCTCCGTCTGAATCTTGACAATATTTTCATGTTGTCCTTGACATTCTTCCCATATTAAACCTTTTGTTACAAACTGTACTTAATTTTCAAAATGTTTAATATAAAATACCTATTCAAATTGTAAATATACTTACACGAAGTGTAAGTGTATATGTGTGTGTGAGCATGGATGGGGCTTCATCTTTCACTTGTCTATTAATCAACAATTCTAGCAATTATATATGTGGACGAACACACACTGACTCACATGCCCATTGATGCCAGCAACAATTCGACCGCCATATCAGCCAACAACCGCCACCACGCGTCATCATTATCGCTACCACATAAAGCTTTCTTCCACCATCCGCCAGTCCTGGCCATGGAGCATCATGGCCATCGCCAACAAACATCGCCACACAATATTATTAGTATTAATATTTGAATAACATTTCACGTTTTCCAACGAACTTAAACATGCATGAATATGCCTCAAATCATTAGATGAATAGCAGCAATCCCCATTAATATCCACCCCGCCCCGCCCAGCTTCTACGCTTAGCTCCCCTTCCAATTATCCCCTTTTTTCGAGACTTTAATTCAGCCTTTGGCCAGGGCTCCAATGGCATTTGATTCGAATGGTGAGAGGTGGGTGGGGGTTGTTTGCTTTAGTTCTGTAGTATGTAAATTATCACACACACACACTGACACACATCTATACATGTGTGTGTGTAGCCACGTAATCAAAAGTAACCATTTTCAAATTTCAAGTTACAAAATTACAGAGGCTCCCACTAATGCCAGTCAACCAGCCAGCCGGCCGGCCCACGTTCATTAGATATGTATGTAAATGGTTGAGTGTGTGTGTGAGTGCATGTGTGTGTTTGGACATCCTTGTACATACATTGATATAGTACAAGTTTTTCGAAAAATATTCTCGCATTTATTGCTGAAACGTCAAAAATTTTTAATTTAATATGAAAATGTTACGTGAAGGGGCAAAATGCGCTTTACAATAACAACCACAACAATAATAATTGTGGGGAAGAGAAGTAGGAGAAGGTGGATGAGGGGAGGGGGAACAAATTCTAATAACAAAAACCTCTACATCGAAGCAATCAATGTGAACAAGATAAGTGGCATGGACTTTAAGGGCAACATATTACCACGTATCAGGACTTCTTCTTCAGGAGAGATGTAATATGGGGAGGGGGAGAGGTGTAAAACAAGATTTTCCAAATATGGATTACTTTTTGAGAATTAGGTACACTTGAGGTAATTCGGTCAAAATTATATAATATATTTTTAAAATATTAAGTTCGGAATTTTAAAAGAAATCCCTGAAATTTTGATATATACCCAGAATTGCGAATGAAAATTTTCGTTTATATATTATAGCTAGAGATTTTTTGTATTCAGGGGCCCATAGTGAAATTTTGTGGAGAATATTTTCGCCATTGACATCAAAGGCCAAATATTGAAAACGGTGGCACAGTGAGGGAGTTTTTGTCAGTTATACCAAAAAATACGAAATTAACTATTTTTTTTTGTTATTTATTTCAAAACTTCGAAAGGAATTTCTCTGATATATACTTAGGCTACCAACTTCGTTTCTTCTGAGATCCATAGTGAAATTTAATGGAGAATATTTTTTCCATTGACACCAAACCCCAAATATGGCACAGTGGGGTAGTTTTTGTGAGTTATACGAAAAAGTAAGAATTTTTAATATATTTCAATTTTCCGAACGAAATTTTCTATGTATATACTATACCTACAGATTTCGTTCCTTCAGAGACCCCCAGTAAAATTTGGTGCAGAATATTTTTTTTCCATTGACACCAAACCCCAAAAATGGCACAGTGGGGAAGTTTTGTACGAAGTTTACAAAATTTAAATTTCTTCTATCTTTTCGAAATTTCGAACGTAATTTTCTAGGTATATACTAAAGCTACAGATTTCTTTTTGTCTGAGACCCATAGTAAAATTTGATGGAAAATATTTTTTCTATTGACACCAAACCCCAAATATGGCACAGTGGGGGAGTTTTTGCCAATTATACAAAAAAAGTAAGAAATTAATAGTTGTTTTTATTTATTTTAAAATTTCGATCGGAATTTAGTTGATTATACTATAGCTACAGATTTCATTTCTACAGAGACCCATAGTGAAATTTAATGGAGAATATTTTCTTCATTGACATCAAGTCCCAAATATGGCACAGTGGGTGACTTTTTGCCAAATATTCCAAAAAGTGCGAAATTATAACAAACAAAAATACATTTTATATATACCCACCCTAATTGCTGAAATGAAATTTTCGTGATATCTACTATATATACCGATTTCGTTTATTCCGATACCCATAGTGAAATTTTCCGTCGAATATTTTATCCATTGACAATAACCTTCTAAAATGACATACAGTGGGCATTTTTGTGCGATTTTCAAAAAGTATGCAAAAATTCTTCATTATAAGCATGACAATTATGCATATCCATATTCAACCGATGTTTCTCGGATTTATATTATAGTTACAGATTTCCATTGTTTGGAGACCCATAGTGAAATTTTGTGGAGAATTTTTCCTTCAGTGACCTCAACCCACTACAACTACAATTTCTTGCTCAAAATGATAAGTATTCAAAAGCAGAACATAATTTCTTTCTTAATAATAAAATCGATGTTATATAGCCAACTTCATATCGATATTTTCCGAATATAGACTATATATACCGATTTCGTTTCTTCTGAAACTCATAGTGAAATTTCCCGTAGAATATTTTTTCCATTGACAATAACCTCCTAAAATGACATACAGTGGGCATTTTGGCACAAATTTGGAAAACATACTAAAATTACTGAAGAAATTATATATATTTAATTTCCGCCGATATTTCCCAGATATATATTGTAGCCACCGATTTCCCTTTTTTGGAGACCCATAGTGAAATTTTCCATAGAATATTTTCTTCATTGACATCAATCTTCTAAATTTAACGGTATGGGATATTTGGGCTCTCTATGACCTCCCTTCACATACATACAAACGTTTGGTGTAACCATGATATTTGGTATTTAAATTAAATTTAATTGGAAATTAAGCAACAAAAACAACAACAACAATATTTTTAAGAACAACACATATGAACACAAATATGTGTACATATATTTATATATATATGTACCCAAAGGATCTTTGCTGAAAAAGTATCAACATCATGCTAACAAATGAATGAAGCAGTGAATAGAATAATGAACGTGAGGATTTGTAGGTGGAAGGGAGGGTAGAGGGTTTTTGCGCCCTGGACATGATAGCTGAAGTCTCTCTAATACTGCGAGTAATTTTAAAACTAACCATTACATTGAAATATTCCGGGCAAAACATATACATACGTGACTACATGGACGCTCCTCATTCCAATCATCGTCATCACCTGCCTGGCCAGCATTCGCGTTGGCATGTCGGAATAATGTCTTACTCCTTTGGCATCCTTTACCTTGCCTAAGTTTTTCGTAAAATATATTGTAAATCTATTTGCCACGTATTTGATGCGTGGGTGGGTGGGTGTGGGTGTGTGTGTGCGGTTGGTTCATTTGAAATGTTCATCCATTTCAAATTTGCCAGCTTTGTGCGGCAAGTGTACGTGCCTTGTTTTAGGTGGATGTGTTATGGCCTTGAGGTTGGATTTGGTGGCAATAGTTTCAATATTCATTTGCTCAGGAGTAATACTAAGCAATACTTGAGTCATGGAAAGGCATGAATTTTTTAAAAATTATTTTTCATTACTCAGAAAAGGCCCAGTCATATCTCGACTAGCTGAGTCGATCTAGACATGTGTCTCCGTTTGTCCATTATAATTTGTAAACACGATACAGGCCACAGTTATAGACCAATCTTCACCAAATTTTACATGTATGATGGGTTCTGGCCAATGAAGACCCCTATTGTTTTGGTAATATTTAGGGATCACGATTTCATGTGTTCGGCGACCCATAGTGGAATTTAGTGTAGAATATTTTTTCCATTGACAGCCTTCCCCTGCAATGAAGTTTTCATTGAAATTTTGCCACCAATTCGAAAAATACCTCTTCATTCGAATGGAAATAATTTATTCATTATATATGTAACTTCAAACTGATATTTCTGATGGATTTGTTATAGCCATCGATTTCTTGTGTTCGGTGACCCATAGTGGAATTTAATGTAGAATAATTTTCCCATTGACACTCTGCTCCTCCAATGAAGTTTTCACTGAAATTTTACCATCGATTTGAAAAATTCCCATATATTTCCTTAGAAATAATTTCTTCATTATATATCCAACTTCGAACAAATATTTTTGTGGGATATGTTGAAGCTGCCGATTTCTTGTGTTCGGCGACCCATAGTGGATTTTTATGTAGAATATTTTTTCTATTGACACCCTTCCCCTGCAAAGAAGTTTTCATTGAAATTTTGCCATCAATTCGAAAAATTCTCATTCATTTCCTTAGAAATAATTTCTCCATTCTATATCCAACTTCGAACAAATATTGTTGTGGGATGTGTTGAAGTTACTGACTTCTTGTGTTCGGTGACCCATAGTGAATTTTTATGTAGAATATTTTTCTTATTGACACCCTTCCCCTGCAATGAAGTTTTCATTGAAATTTTGCATCGGTTTGAAAAACTCTCATTAATTTCCTTAGAAAAAAATGTTTGTATTATATATACAATTTCGAACCAATATTTCTGACGGATTTGTTATAGCTACCGATTTCATGTGTTCGGCGACCCATTGTGGATTTTTATGTAGAATATTTTTCTCATTGACACTCTTCTCCTCCAATGAAGTTTTCACTGACATTTTACCATCGATTTGAAAAATTCTCATTTATTTCCTTAGAAATAATTTCTACATTATTAACCCAACTTCGAAGACATATTTTTGTGGGATGTGTTGAAGCTACCGGGTTCTTTTGTTCGGCGACCCATAGTGAAATATGGTGTAGAATATTTTTCCTATTGACAGCCTTCCCCTGCAATGAAGTTTTCATTGAAATTTTGCCATCAATTCGAAAAATTCCTCTTCATTCCAATGGAAATAATTTATTCGTTATATATGCAACTTCGAACCGATATTTATATGGAAACTTTTATAGCTATCGATTTCGCGTGTTTGGCGACCCATAGTGAAATATGGTGTAGAATATTTTTCCCATTGACACCCTTCCCCTACAATGAAGTTTTCATTGACATTTTGCCATCGATTTGAAAAATTCTCATTTATTTCCTTAATCGATCGATTAATATTTTGGGGGATCACATGGACCAAAAACTTTATTTTTCTCTGATTTTCTGGTCGCTCCAGAGGCCCAATTATCACCCAAACAACGCGAATTTTTGCATGGAGAAGGGGGTCGGGCCAGAGAATCGGCATTCATGTTTTGATAAAGATCGGTCAATATTTAGCGAGTCAAATGGACCCTGACTTTTGTGTGAAAAATGTCAAAATTTGTATTCTATACCGTATATATATTAACTCCTGTTGGACATATGCCGGAGAAGTTGATAGTATATCCAAGAGGAGTGGTTGACCTTTAAATTAATACCAATTATATTGTCGTATGTACTCGGACGTGGGAGTTACACTTAAATATTTACAGGTGATTACGTATTCATATATTATTTAGTAAAACCTTACCACACTGAGGGCGCAAATATAGATCGCTGATCGCTTTGAAATGTTCCATGAGGATCCAGGTATGGTCATGGACAACGCCTATAATTTTCGGTGATGATCAGATAATATTTTTCGGGATGAAGTGGACCGATGTATGATGGGTTCTGGCCTATGAACCGATGTATGATGGGTTGAAGTGGACCGAAACTTATTTTTTTTTTGCAATTTTTCGAATCGATCTATAGGACACAGTTATAAGCCGATCATCACCATACAACCCACTCTGAAGTCAATCTGCACAAGTAATACGTAGGGCTGTACTGAATATTAGTAATATTCGGAAAATACGTCGGTGTATGGAAGATGTGCTGTTGACCTCTAATCGGGCAAGAATGTGCCACTATCACGAAATATTGCCCAGGCTCGAAATAAAAATCCTCAGAAAGTTATAGTTCCGTGGTAGTTGTGTAGGGTATTGTGTGGTCGGCCCCGTCCGACTATATTGCTCCGCTCAGTGGATTTAATTATTTTTAGGCCATACCATAAGACGTCAATTTTTATACCCTTCACCACACTGTGTGGTACAGGGTATTATGTCTTTGTGCATATGTTTGTAACAGGCAAAAGGAAACGAGATAGACACATGGTACCCTTTGAGAATATGCATAGAATCACTTTCTGAGTCGATTTATGTATGTCCGTCTGTTCGTCTGTCTGTCCATGTTAAATTGTAAACAAAGTACAGGTCGCATTTGTAATCCGATTTGGATGAAATTTGGCATAGGTCACTCATTCGGCCCAAGGACGAACCCTATTGAAATTGGGAAAAATCGGTTCAGATTTAAATATAGCTCCCATATATAGATATTTAACCGATTTAATGTAAACGGTCCCTATATATCTTTCGATTTGCACGAAATTTGGTACAGCCTAATCATTTAGGTCTAGAATGATGTCTGCCAAGTTTCCAGATTTAGATATAGCTCCCATATATAGTTTCGTCCGATTTCATGTAAATGGTGCCCCAAAGTCCCTATATATATTTCGATTTGCACGAAATTTGGCATAACGTACTGAATTGAGCCTAGAATGATTCCTGCTAAGTTTCGTTAAAATCGGTCCAGATTTAGATATAGCTCCCATATATATTTTCGTCCGATTTCATGTAAATGGTGCCCCAAAGTGCCTATATATCTTTCGATTTGCACGAAATTTGGCATAACGTACTTAATTGAGCCTAGAATGATGTCTGCCAAGTTTCATGAAAATTGGTCCTGATTTAGATATAGCTCCCATATATTGTTTCGTCCGATTTCATGTAAATGGTGCACCAAAGTCGCTAAATATCTTTCGATTTGCACGAAATTTGGCACAGCCTACTAAACTAAGCTTTGAGTAATGTCTGCCAAGTTTCAAGGAAATCGGTCCAGATTTAGATATAGCTCCCAAAGACCCTATATATCTTTCGATTTACACGAAATTTGGCACAGCGTAATGAATAAGGTCTAGAATGATGTGTAATAAGTTTCCCGAAAATCGGACTAGATTTAGATGTAGCTCCCATATATATTTTCGTCCGATTTCAGGAAAATGATGAACCAAAGCCCCTCAATATCTTTCGATTTGCACGAAATTTGGCATAGCGTAATGAAGCTATATCAAAATCAGTTCAGATTTTGATATAGCTCCTATAGTGGTGAAGGGCATCATATAGTCGGCACCGTCCGACTTTACTACTTTCCTTACTGGTTTAATCTATATCTTTCCAAAAAAGTGTTTTAAATTCTTCCAAATACCTTAAAATATTGTAATTTTGTTGTCAAAAATTATAGCATAATTTTGGGCAAAAGTTTCCCAACCACATTTCCGCAATTAAATTCGGAAAATAAGTTTAATTTGAATTTTAAATTACCGCAACGAATTGTTGGCCAGCATTTGTTGTTGTTCTTCTGCTTCTTATCTTCAAATTTAAACTATTGAACTATTTTGTGTGTATGTGTGGTATGTATATATGTATGGGAGTGTGTGTCAAATTGTCACACATGCAAAACGAGTCCACGAATCCTTTGAGTCCAACAATCAGTCTCTATTTAGCAAAAATATACAACTTATGTACCAACACGTTTTGTTTTGTCGTCCACACACAAATTTTGAAAGGGTTGGGGTGGAGGGGGGTTGGACGAACTGAAAACTTATCATTATTATGTTACTCGTTGTTTGCATACTTTCAGGCGGTCTTTCACTTTCAAAGAGGGATGGTGATCAGCCAACATCATCAGCAAGGATGTGTTGTAAGTCCATGTTTACATTACGACCATATCTACATTTATACAGCCCCAAAAAGTTTGCCATGTCCTTGGTCCTTTCAAAACACACGAACACAAAGACACACACATACATATTTACATTCAACTATCTTAATGTCCATATGTACGTGTGTACGTACATATCTCCAAATCCAAAATTTCGTACAAAATATATTTTACAGAAAAGGACATTAATGGGTCCTGCTGCCTGCCAAATGTCTGTCGTTTCATTTGTTGCAAAGGAGTCGTCTGTTCGTTCGTTTGCTCGGTCGATTGTTAGCCCATGGGGCTGTATGGAAGTGTCTGTGTGCCTGTGGGTGGAGGTGTGTGTATGTGTGTGTGTGATAAACATTGTTAGCCGACCAATACACATATGCAAATTTCGTTCGTTCGTTAAGGACATCATTCTCACTCTCATTCCGCACATAGTTTTTATTGAATGGCTGGGTGTTTCGCCAGCCTCGGCGTAGCAAAACAGGACATTAACGGTCATGACTTAGCAGCATATGTATGGGTGTGTGTGTGAAAAACTCACACATATATACATACAGCCTGAGGATTCTTATTAGAAAACTTTTGTTGTTGTTCGGCTGGACTTTTACTTTTAAGCTTTAGATTTTGGAAGGCGAAGATACAAAGGGAAGGATTGGTATTCGTGTGTGTGTGTGCGTGTGTTTGTGTCCATATATCGATGTGTTAGTTATTGTGTTGTGTTGTTGCTGAAACTTTTAACTAACTGTAGTTTGTTGTTGTTGTTACTTTTTGTTGTTGTTGTTTATGTTTGTACTTTATGGTTTATACGTGTGCGAGTTGGAAGTTAAAATATGTGGGTAGCCGGAGGAGCTTGATTGTGTTAGTAGGTAGGTATGTATGGACGGTGTGTGTGTGTTTGTAATACAAATGTGTTTTGTATTGACATTAGTTATGCAAAATATATTTGAAATCGAAAAAAAAGGGTTGCCCCGGGAACGCTAAAAATATAATACATGAAGAAATCGATGCCTTGAAAAATAATTTTTAAAAATCCTAGACCTGCGGGATTATTGAAAACTATTTTTTTTTGTGGCGTAGGGGATGATAGATACCAAGCAAGGGCTCTGATTGGCTTTAACATGGCGAAGTCCCGGCCTATCATGGTCCCTCTTTCATCTCAATTGTGGACACTTACCTCCCCGCGGTGCCACCTGGGGTAGCTATTTTCATCACCCGATGAAATAGTGAGCTAATATGTGCCGCGAGTTCACCCATAAGAACTATAAAAAACGGAAAACCCAACCTGCTATGAAAAAGCTAAGAACAAGAAAACCAAACCCCCTAACGTTGACGACCTCCGCAAACGTATAAAGGACCACGATCTGCACTTGGAATGTGCGCTTTGGCGGATGTGCTCAAGAAGTACAAAGCCTATATTATTAGTGCCTTACAGGAAATGCGATGGAAATCGACTGGCCTAAGTAAATCAGATGATTACGCCCTGTATTATAGCTGCCATGAAACGAGACATGAATTTGGCTGCGGATTTATGGTTAACCGGAGAATAAAAGACCTCGTCTCCAGATTCACTCCAGTAGATGAGCGAATTGCTGCAATTCGTATAAAAGCGACGTTCTTCTACATCAGACTCATTTGGGCCCATGATCCGATCGAAGATAAAGATGAACAGATAAAAGGCATATTTTACGAGCGCATATGACCGTTGCCCTGGCCATGACATGCAAAATTCTGCTAGGAGATTTTAATGCAAAAATCGGAAGGAAAAATATCTTTGGCCCCACCGTCGGAAAATTCAACCTCCATGAAGAAACATCAGACAACGGCATGAGGTTGATAGACTTCGCGACAGCAAAAAACATGGTAGTTAGCAGCACCAGATTCAAGCATCTCGATATACACAGGGCCACTTGGATTTCTTCCGATCGAATAACGAGAAACCAAATCGATCATGTTGTGATAGACAGAAGACATTCATCCAGTGTTGTAGACGTCCACTCGATCCGGGGAGCGAACATCGATTCGGACCATTACCTTTTGGCAGCCAAGGCACGCACCCGCACTCTTAATATGGCAGCAAAGGTGCGATCTAATGGAAATTTGACGTCGAAAAGCAGCAAACACAACAGATAGCAGAAGCCTACTTCGCTCAACATACCCAACTGCTTGACGAAAGCACCCATTGTCCCGATAATAATATAGAAGCACAATGGCAGAGAATTGTCCACTCCCTACAAACTGCAGCAAAAGCAAGAAAACCGTGGTACGATCAGAGGTGTCGTAATGCTACTGATATGAAAAACGCAGCGTATAGGGCAACTCTGCGGGCAGTGGCAACACGTAATGCGATGGAGAACTATCGGGAGAAAAGGAGAGATGAAAAAGAAGAGAGAACAAATCGAGATATACAGGAGTCAGAATGAAGTCCGAAAATTCTACCAACAGGTAAAACGCCAAACCGAAGGCTTTGGTGCAGGCACATCCTCCTGTAGAGATGAAGAAGAAACTCTGGTTACAGATACAGGCAGCGTGCTGAGGATCTGGAAGGAGCATTTGAAAAAACTTCTGGTATCAAATTGTAGCGGTGAAGTGGATACCCCAGAACCAATAATAGATGACGGTATAGAGTGTACATCACCTAGCCAAGATGAAGTCAGAATAGCCAACAATCGGCTGAAGAATAATAAAGCAGCAGGTGCTGATGGGTTACAAGACGAAATATTCAAGACTGGTGGTCAGATGCTGGCCAGGAGCTCTTTATACCGAGCTCTTTAATACCGAACGAGGATACAGACAAGGTGACAGTTTGTCGTGTGAACTTGTTAACATCCTGCTGGAAAAGGTCATACGAGAGGCAAAAGTGAACAGAAATAACACTCTGTACCCCAAAGAACACATGTTATTCGCCTACGCCGATGACATCGACATAATTGGTCGAACATTGAGACCGGTAACAGCCACCTTTGAACAAATTGAGAAGGAGTCTGCCAAAGTGGGTCTGGCTGTAAACGGCGAGAAGACCAAGCTGATGGAATCAACGCGCAAGACGTCCAGTAGACTCAGACAAACTGTGGAACTTGAGAACTACAGCTTCGAGGTAGTCAAAGATTTTATATACCTTGGTACCGCCATAAATAAAACGAATGACATCAGTTTTGAAATTCGGAGAATGATGGTGATGGCCAACCGATGCTACTATGGTCTGAGCAAACACCTCAAAAGCAAGGCCACCTCCCGCCAGACCAAACTCACACTGTACAAGACGCTGATACTACCCGTGCTGTTACATGGATCTGAAGCATGGGTACTTACGCAAGCAGATGAGGCAGCTCTTGGGAGAAAAATTCTCCGAAAAATCTATAGGCCGATCTGCGTCTGCGCCGTCGAATGAACCATGAGTTGTACCAGCCATTTTCGGACATCGACATTGTTGGGCGTATTGAACTGCAGCGACTACGTTATCTAGATCATGTTGTGAGAATGGATGAAGATGCCCCAGCCCAGAAGGCATATAAAAGCGAACCAGCTGATGGTTCACGCAGAAGGTGAAGGCCACGAATACGATGGAAAGATCAAGTTGAAGACAACATTGACGAAAATGGTCTTTCAAATCTTTTCTAAGTTCGGCTTATGGAACGAAAGTTCTGTCACAAGCCAGCTAAGTAAGTACATGGGTACTAAATGGTACTAAATTTGGTACAATTTGAATTTAAGGCAAGCCCATAGAGCAAGAATCATGAAATGTGGAGTCAGGATCACTGTTGGGGTGTAAGATTGAAATATGTAGGAAGTTTTAGAAATTCGTACTAATGTGTACTAAATTTGGTACACTTTGAATTGTGGGTGAACCGATAGATTTGGAATCCTGAAACTTGGATTTAGGATCACTGTAGAGGTGTTGGGTTGGGTTATGTAGGAAGTTTTGGAAATTCGTACTACTGTGTACTAAATTTGGTACAATTTGAATTGCGGATTAACCGATAGAGTTGGAATCCTGAAATCCTGATTTAGTATCACTGTGTGAGTGATGACGGTTTGGGTTAAGTAGGAGATTTTGGAAATTCGTACCACTATGTACTAAATTTGGTACAATTTGAATTCTAGGTGAGCCGATAGAGTTGGAATCCTGAAATCCTGATTTAGGATCACTGAGGGGGTGTGGGATTGGGGTATATAGGAAGTTTTGGAAATTCCTTGCGGGATAATTGAAAAATAAATTTTAGTTAATCCACGCCTTGCCTAGGTATTGAAAAATAATCTTTAAAAAATCTTGTCTGGGTATTGAAAAATTATTGTTAAAATATCCTAGATTTGCGGGATAATTGAAAAAGAATTTTTAAAAAATCCTAGACTTGCGGGATAATTGAAAAATAATTTTTAAAAAATCCACGCCTTGCCTAGGTATTGAAAAATATTTTTTAAAAAATCCTAGACTTGCGGGATAATTGAAAAATAATTTTAAAAATTCCACGCCTTGCCTAGGTATTGAAAAATAACTTTTAAAAAATCCACGCCTTGCCTAGGTATTGAAAAATAATTTTTAAAAAATCCACGCTTTGCCTAGGTATTGAAAAATAATTTTTAAAAAATCCACGCCTTGCCTAGGTATTGAAAAATAATTTTTAAAAAATCCACGCCTTGCCTAGGTATTGAAAAATAATTTTTAAAAAATCCACGCCTAGGTATTGAAAAATAATTTTTAAAAAATCCACGCCTTGCCTAGGTATTGAAAAATAATTTTTAAAAAATCCACGCCTTGCCTAGGTATTGAAAAATAATTTTTAAAAAATCCACGCCTTGCCTAGGTATTGAAAAATAATTTTTAAAAAATCCACGCCTTGCCTAGGTATTGAAAAATAATTTTTAAAAAATCCACGCCTTGCCTAGGTATTGAAAAATAATTTTAAAAAAAAATCCACGCCTTGCCTAGGTATTGAAAAAATAATTTTTAAAAAATCCACGCCTTGCCTAGGTATTGAAAAATAATTTTTAAAAAAAATCCACGCCTTGCCTAGGTATTGAAAAATAATTTTTAAAAAATCCACGCCTTGCCTAGGTATTGAAAAATAATTTTTAAAAAATCCACGCCTTGCCTAGGTATTGAAAAATAATTTTTAAAAAATCCACGCCTTGCCTAGGTATTGAAAAATAATTTTTAAAAAATCCACGCCTTGCATTTTTTTCTAAAGAAAATATTTTTTAGTTTTAAAATTCAATATTTTCTCCTTAATTACTGCTTTATTATTTTAAAGCATACTTCTAGGCGTTTGGCTGATTTATTCAAATCTCTAAATAAGTTTTAGCTGATCATCTTCATTTGGCACTGGTATTTTGATTGATTATCATCTTTTGGGTTGTCCTGGCAACCATTAGCTTGGCCATAGTTTACCTCCATAGCTTCTCTATTCTGGTGTGGGGTTTTAGAGGTAAATGGAAATTTAAAATCATCTCCACTATGGAAGAGGGGGTGGAGAGGCCATCAAGGACAACCATGGTAACGAACAACAAGGTGGCTGAATGGATGGCCAGCCATCTATCCACGATGACTTACTATAGTTGAGTCTCTCTGCGTGAGTGTGTGTGTGTGGGCTTAAAATCTTACATATGCATATGAGTTGGTGTGTGTGTCCGTGTGTGTGAGCCGGAAACTACCACCATTGAAAATGCTGCCATAGTAATTCCCAAAAAATCGAATAGAATCGTGTGTAACAAAAGGAAACCACACACATGCGAAAGCTGGACGTTAACGAGCTGCTTCAAGGATATGCAAGGATATTAAAATTTAAGAATCTGCTACACTGTGTGTGAGTACTTGTATATATGTGTGTGTGTGTGTGAGTGCGAGACTGGACACCCGTACGTACATGTGGATTTTGCAAATTTTAGAATTTTTATGAAAATTTTTGAGAAATTTGGCAACGTGGCCGTAACGGAAGAGGATTTCCAAAAAAAACGATGTAAACTTACACACACTCACACATACACAACCAGTAAGGAAAGTAGTAAAGTCGGACGGGGCCGACTATATGATACCCTTCACCACTATGGGTATATTAAGCAGGACTATAACATAAAATTGGATGAAAAAAATGTGATATTTATCTAAATGTGAATCTACCTAGATCTATCCATAAAGTATGTCAATCGACTTCAAACAAATATAAATAGGTCATCCGTTGGGCTATGTCTGCACTTCTAGAAAACGCAACTACGTAATTCTATGCTCAATTTTTTAAGTTGTGCAAAATTTGATGTCAATCTGACTAACATGAGGAGTTTGATGCCCAATTTACTAGAAATCGGGCGAAAATATATATGGAAGCTCTATCCAAATATTGAGCGATTTCAAACAAACTTGTCACAGGTTAGGTTATACAACTTTCAGAACGTTTTATTCCAATTGGTTCCTTAGTACGTCAATTACTTAAAATCAATCTATAATAAAAGGGAGCTATATCTAAATCTGGACCGATTTTCACGAAACTTGGCAGACATCATTCTAGGCTCAATTAAGTACGTTATGCCAAATTTCGTGCAAATCGAAGGATATATAGGGACTTTGGTGCACCATTTACATGAAATCGGACGAAACTATATATGGGAGCTATATCTAAATCAGGACCTATTTTCACGAAACTTGGCAGACATCATTCTAGACTCAATTCAGTACGTTATGCCAAAACTCGTGCAAATCGGAAGATATTTAGCGACTTTGGTGGACCATTTACATCAAATCGGACGAAACTATATATGGGAGCTATATCTAAATCTGGACCGATTTTCTCCAAACTTGGCAGACATCCCTCTAGGCTTAATTCAGTACGTTATGCCAAATTTCGTGCAAATCAGAAGATATATAGGGACTTTGGGCACTATTTACATGAAATCGGACGAAACTATATATGGGAGCTATATCTAAATCTGGACCGATTTTCACGAAACTTGGCAGACATCATTCTAGACCTAATTGATTAGGCTGTACCAAATTTCGTGCAAATCGAAAGATATATAGGGACTTTGGGGCACCATTTATATGAAATCGGACGAAACTATATATGGGAGCTATATCTAAATCTGGACCGATTTTCTCCAAACTTGGCATACATCACTCAAGGCTTAATTCAGCACGTTATACCAAATTTCGTGCAAATCAAAAGATATATAGGGACTTTGGGGCACCATTTACATGAAATCGGACGAAACTATATATGGGAGCTATATCTAAATCTGGACCGATTTTCACGAAACTTGGCAGACATCATTCTAGACCTAAATGATTAGGCTGTACCAAATTTCGTGCAAATCGAAAGATATATAGGGACCGTTTACATTAAATCGGTTAAATATATATATGGGAGCTATATCTAAATCTGAACCGATTTTTCCCAATTTCAATAGGGTTCGTCCTTGGGCCGAATAAGTGACCTATGCCAAATTTCATCCAATTCGAATCATAAATGCGACCTGTACTTTGTTTACAATTTAACATGGACAGACGGACAGACGGACGGGACAGACGGACGGACGGACGGACGGACATGCATAAATCGACTCAGAAAGTGATTCTATGCATATTCTCAAAAGGAACCATGTGTCTATCTCGTTTCCTTTTGCCTGTTACAAACATATGCACAAAGACATAATACCCTGTACCACAGTGTGGTGAAGGGTATAATAACCTTAAAAAATCGCATTGAATGGTCAAGCATTTCATTGAACAAGAATTGCTCGGTCGGTCTCTTTTGCCGAAGCTGAAGGCCAAGGAAAACCTTGCCAGACATTTGTTATGCTGCTCAGCCAGTGGTTGGGCCAGAGAGAAAGGGGGTGGGGGAGGAGGAGGATTTGGTTTTGGCTGATGGTGGCCAAAAAGCCAGGCATGCTGCCGGGCTGACTGACTGAATGGCTCTCGGAATACATCAGGTCTTATTTTGGCCATGTGTGCCTGGCTGCTGAATAATATATGTGCGTTTGTGTTGTTTACGATTACATGCGCACTCTACACACACACACTGGCACACACATTAAAGATTCAAATTTTTAAGCCCTTTTGTATTTAAAATATGTAAAGAAGAAGAAGAATACGAATGCGAAGACGTAGTAAGGCCTAGCAAATGATGCTGATGGACGTAACTCCAAAATAAACATTTGATATGGAAGGGCAGTGTGAGGCAGGACAAGGGTAGGGGGGAGGTAATGGCAAACAAGGATCCCAGGATTGTGTATGCAGTAGTTGGAGGAGGAGGAGGAGGGGGGTTTGTATGGCAAAAACTACACACACTCTAAAGGCCATTATGTGCGTGTGTGTGTCTGATAGAAGGAGAAGCTGCTGAGCAGGGGTATGGGGGTGGGGGGTCCACCATGGTCCATGTTTTTAGTTAGCCAACAAACGATGTCGGCGAAGAAGGACACAGCTGGCTGAATATTCAACAAAATGTAAGCCTTGGCAGAAATTAATTTATTTAAATTTCACAATATTCCAAGGATGCCGAATAGAAATTTGGGGGTGGGGATGGCAGGAAGGAAGTGGGGGAGATTACATATAGCCCAAAATCATTGCATGTATGTGGAGAGAGGGGGTGGGGGAAATCCTGCCTTATATTAGACACACACTAATGATCCAAACAGCAAACGTGTACAAATTTTAAAATTCTCCATCTCATTTGCCTGGACACACACACACACACACGGGGAGTTCAATTTTCATATTTAATCCTTGTGGCGGATGTTTGATTGCAAAATGAATGACATAGAGAGATAGAGAGGGGAGTCCTTTCAATATATGACTACATACGCATATGTGGAATCATGGTGGGATGGCCGGTCGTTTGGCCGTCCTCGTCTATTTATCTGTTCCGCAATGGATTTTAATAAATAGATTAACTATGGAGGAA
The DNA here is from genome assembly GCF_032173495.1 of Musca vetustissima. NCBI lineage: Eukaryota > Metazoa > Arthropoda > Insecta > Diptera > Muscidae > Musca > Musca vetustissima. The sequence goes on along the minus strand of NW_026879776.1, from coordinate 9,549 downwards.
GAGGCCGGAGGGAGATATGTAAATTGATACCATGATGGGGCGGATGAATGTGTGCGTGTGTTTTCATTATTCAAAATATTTGATAGAAGACTTAATGGAATATTTAAATCAAAATTATAATTTGGGCCACTAATAAAAGAGATAAAAGAAAAGAGATAAGGTTCGCCCTAAAAATAATGTTTAAAAAATCCCAGCCTTAAGGTTGGCCCCAAAAATAATTTTTGCCCTAAAAATAACTTTTAAAAAATCCACGCCTCAAGGTAGGCTGTAAAAATACATTTTTAAAAATCCACGCCTTAAGGTAGGCTGTAAAAATAAATTTAAAAAAATCCACGCCTTAAGGTAGGCTGTAAAAATAATGTTTAAAAAATCCACGTCTTAAGGTAGGCTCTACAAATAATGTTTAAAAAATCCACGCCTTAAGGTATGCCCTAAAAATAACTTTTAAAAAATACACACCTTAAGGTAGGCCCCAAAAATAATGTTTAAAAAATTCACGCCTTAAGGTAGACCACAAAAATAATGTTTACAAAATCCACGCCTTAAGGTATGCCCTAAAAATAACTTTTGAAAAAATCCACGCCTTAAGGTAGGCTGTAAAAATAACTTTTAAAAAATCCACGCCTTAAGGTAGGCCCCAAAAATAATGTTTAAAAAATCCGCGCCTTAAGGTAGGCTGTAAAAATAAATTTTAAAAAATCCACGCCTTAAGGTAGGCCCCAAAAATAATGTTTAAAAAATCCGCGCCTTAAGGTAGGCTGTAAAAATAAATTTTAAAAAATCCGCGCCTTAAGGTAGGCTGTAAAAATAAATTTTAAAAAATCCACGCCTTAAGGTAGGCTGTAAAAATAAATTTTAAAAAATCCACGCCTTAAGGTAGGCTGTAAAAATAAATTTTAAAAAATCCACGCCTTAAGGTAGGCTGTAAAAATAAATTTTAAAAAATCCACGCATTAAGGTATGCCCTAAAATAACTTTTAAAAAATCCACGCCTTAAGGTAGGCTCTAAAAATAACTTTTAAAAAATCCACGCCTTAAGGTAGGCCTTAAAAATAATGTTTAAAAATCCCCGCCTTAAGGTAGGCCTTAAAAATAATGTTTAAAACATCCACGCCTTAAGGTATGCCCTAAAAATAACTTTTTTAAAAAATCCACGCCTTAAGATAGGCCCTAAAAATAACTTTTTAAAAGATCCAAGCCTTAAGGATGCCCTAAAAATATTTTTTTAGGAATCCACGCCTTAAGGTATGCCCTGAAAATAATTTTTTTAGGAATGCACGCCTTAATGTAGGCCCTAAAAATAATTTTTTATAAAATCTACGCCTTAATGTAGGCCCTAAAAATAATTTTTTAAGAATCCACGCCTTAAGGTAGGCCGTAAAAATATTTTTTTAAGAATCCACGCCTTATGTTATGCCCTAAAAATAACTTTTAAAAAATCCACGCCTTAAGGTAGGCCTTAAAAATAATGTTTAAAAAATCCACGCCTTAAGGTAGGCTCCAAAAATAATGTTTAAAAAATCCACGCCTTAAGGTAGGCCCTAAAAATATTTTTTTATAAAATCCACGCCTTAATGTAGGCCCTAAAAATATTTTTTTATAAAATCTACGCCTTAATGTAGGCCGTAAAAATATTTTTTTAAGAATCCACGCCTTAAGGTAGGCCGTAAAAATATTTTTTTAAGAATCCACGCCTTATGTTATGCCCTAAAAATAACTTTTAAAAAATCCACGCCTTAAGGTAGGCCTTAAAAATAATGTTTAAAAAATCCACGCCATAAGGTAGGCTTTAAAAATAATGTTTAAAAATACACGCCTTAAGGTAGGCCTTAAAAATAATGTTTAAAAAATCCACGCCTTAAGGTAGGCCTTAAAAATAATGTTTAAAAAATCCACGCCTTAAGGTATGCCCTAAAAATAACTTTTTAAAAAATCCACGCCTTAAGGATGCCCTAAAAATAATTTTTTAGGAATCCACGCCTTATGTTATGCCCTAAAAATAACTTTTAAAAAATCCACGCCTTAAGGTAGGCCCTAAAAATAGCTTTTTAAAGAATCCACGCCTTAAGGTTGGCCCCAAAAATAATGTTTAAAAAATCCACGCCTTAAGGTAGGCCCTAAAAATATTTTTTTATAAAATCCACGCCTTAATGTAGGCCCTAAAAATAATTTTTTAAGAATCCACGCCTTAATGTAGGCCCTAAAAATAATTTTTTATAAAATCTACGCCTTAATGTAGGCCTTAAAAATAATTTTTTAAGAATCCACGCCTTAAGGTAGGCCCTAAAAATAATTTTTTAAGAATCCACGCTTTAAGGTGGGCCCTAAAAATAATTTTTTATAAAATCCCCGCCTTAATGTAGGCCCTAAAATAATTTTTTATAAAATCTACGCCTTAATGTAGGCCCTAAAAATAATTTTTTTAAGAATCCACGCCTTAAGGTAGGCCGTAAAAATATTTTTTTAAGAATCCACGCCTTATGTTATGCCCTAAAAATAACTTTTAAAAAATCCACGCCTTAAGGTAGGCTCTAAAAATAACTTTTAAAAAATCCACGCCTTAAGGTAGGCGTTAAAAATAATGTTTAAAAATCCACGCCTTAAGGTAGGCCTTAAAAATAATGTTTAAAAATCCACGCCTTAAGGTAGGCCTTAAAAATAATGTTTAAAAAATCCACGCCTTAAGGTATGACCTAAAAATAACTTTTTAAAAAATCCACGCCTTAAGGTATGCCCTAAAAATAACTTTTTAAGAATCCACGCCTTAAGGTAGGCCCCAAAAATAGCGTTTAAAAAATACACGTCTTAAGGTAAAAAATCTACTCCTTAAGGTAGGCCCTAAAAATAATTTTTTAAGAATCCACGCCTTAAGGTATGCCTAAAAAAAGATTTAAAAAATCCACGCCTTAAGGTATGCCCCAAAAATAATTTAAAAAAATATTTAATCATATACTGGAACGTAGTTCAAATATAATTTGAAGACAATATTTTCCCCTTTAAAAATCCATTTGTTTTATAAAAATATTCCGAATAGTGCCCCATGGAAGAACATTACTTAAAATATGCCGTAAATGGGAAAAATTTGCGCACTGTGATATTTTTGCCGATAACTCGGATATTACGACAGCTACTGGGAAATATTTTGCACTAATTTAAAGCTTAGATGTTCTACTTACAAAATATATGTATGTTGTCAAAAATACGCCGTTAATTTTAAGAGTGTGGCCCCGGGAGTCTTTTTATGCAAAATTACCCAAAATTGATCATGTTTTGATATCTTTTCGGATATCTTGAGTATTTGGTAAGCTATATCGACATTTTTGACATCATTTTGAAGCTAAGGACCGCTAGCTACTCAATAAATTAATTCAAGTTTCAAAAATTCCGTTTAATTTATGAGTTATGGTCTCAGGAGTATGGTTACGCAAAATGACCCAATAATTTCAAAAATTGGTCGTACTTACCTTTTTTCACATATCTTGGGTATTTGGTCAGCTACATCGAAATATTTTACATCAATTTAAAGCTGAGATGTCCTACTTACAAAATAAATAAACTTTGTTACAAATTAGCCGTTTAGTTTTTGAGTTATAGTCTCTGGAGTCTAGTAACGCAAAATAGTCCAAATATGTAACAAATTGGTCATGTTTGCATTTTATCGGATATCGTGAGTAATTGGTCGGCTATATCCAAATACTTTACTTCATTTTAAAGCTGAGGACCTCTAGTTACAGAATAAAAGAATTTATGTTTCAAAAATGCCGCTTAGTTGAGGAGTTATGGCCTCAGGAGTATGGTTACGCAAAATGACCCAATAATTTCAAAAATTGGTCATACTTGCATTTTATCGGATATCTTGGGTATTTGGTTAGATACATCCAAATATTTTACATCAATTTAAAGCTGAGATGTTCTACTTACAAATAAAAAAAAACTTTGTTACAAATTCGCCGTTTAGTTTATGAGTTATGGCCTCTGGAGTCAAGTTACGCAAAATCGTCGAAATATGTATCAAATTGGTCATGTTTGCATTTTATCGGATATCGTGGGTAATTGGTCGGCTATATCCGAATATTTTACTTCATTTTAAAGCTGAGGAACTCTAGTTACACAATAAATAAATTTTGTTTCAAATATGCCGTTTGGTTTATGAGTTATGGCCTCTGGAGTTGGTTACGCAAAATGGCCCAATAATTTAAAAAATTGGTCATGCTTGCATTTTATCGGATATCTTGGGTATTTGGTTAGATATATTGATATACTTGGCATCGATTTGAAGCTAAGATATTCTACTTTCAAAATAATTATATTTTCTTTAAAATATAATGTTCACTTCAAAAGTTATGGCCTCTGGAAATCCTTACGCAAAAAAAATCAAGCATTGAAAAGAAATTAGTCATGTTTAAATTTTTAACGATATCTTTGGTACTGGGAAATTGTCTGAGTATTGAAAATTGATTTCTAACAATCCACGCCTTGTTTGAGTAATAATTTTTATTTTTCCACGCATTGCGGATTTTTTTTTTGTTTTTTGAAAATTAATTTTTAAAAAATCCTAGAATTGTCTGAGTATTGAAAAATGATTTTTATTTTTCCACGCCTTGCGGATTTTTTTTTTGTTTTTTGAAAATTAATTTTTAAAAAATCTTAGAATTGTCAGGGTATTGAACAAGTGAAAAAGCGTTAAGTTCGGCCGGGCCGAACTTTGGATACCCTCCACCATAGATATACATACCAAAAAGTGTACCTATACCGACATTTCTACAAACCGATTATGGTCCTAAATATTGGTCCTAGACCCCATGTTTCTTTGGACCAAATTTGTTTCGAAAAATTTTGATTTCATCCACATTGGCCCATCTTATTATTTCTTTCGAAATTAGTGCAGCGAATTCTGTTGAAAAACGCGCACAAGAACCCCAAAATACCGAAATTTGGGGGTACCGTTATATGGGGGCTATCCGAAAAAATGGACCTATATTTATAACTTTTTTGTGGAGAGGTTTGGTACCTACTAAGAACTCAAAAAACTAAATTACAGCCAATTTGGTGAAAAAATACGATCAAAATCCCCAAATACTGAAAATTAGGAGGTACCATTATATGGGGGCTACCAGACAAAGTTGACCTATATTTATAAATTTTTGTGGAGAGATTTAGTACCCAATAAGAACTCAATGTACCAAATTTCAGCGTATTCGGTTGAAAAACGTGCTCAAGAACCCCAAAATACCGAAAATTGGGAGGTACTGTTATATGGGAGCTATGCCTAAATGTGGACCGATATATTCCATCTTCGAACTTTACCTGCCTGCAGACAAAAGACAAAGCTATGCAAAATTTCAGCACCCCATCTCGATTCCTTCAGAAGATTACAGCGTGATTACAACAGACGGTCGGACGGACATGGCTAGATCGTATTAGAATTTTACCCTGATCAAGAATATATATACTTTATGGGGTCGGAAATGAATATTCCGATGAGTTACAAACGGAATGTCAGACGGACGGACATGGCTAGATCGTCTTAGAATTTTACCCTGATCAAGAATATATATACTTTATGGGGTCGGAAATGAATATTCCGATGAGTTACAAACGGAATGACATAATTAATATACCCTCCATACTATGGTGGAGGGTATAAAAATAATTTTTAAAAAAATCCACGCCTTTCTGAAAAAATATTCCTTAAAAAATCTACGCACCTTGAAGATAGATCGTAAAAGGATTTTTTTTACTATCCCCACTGTGTCCATCGTATTGACCATTGTTTTGTTTTGCCGCTGTATGTGTGAGTGTGGGTGTCTATATAGATGCCAGCAGACTTTTAAATTGGCTTCGTTTTGCAAAAAAACAAAAAAAAACTTTCTACCTCCCTCCACCTCACTCCACCCCCCTAACACCCCTCACACATGTACAGCCGGGCTGCCCAGCAAAAAAAAAAAACGTAATAAAAAACTACACCTAATGTAACATTAACCCCTTCCACCCCTTTTCCATTGTTTTGTATTTGATTTACTCCTTGCTGTTGTTGTTGTTGTTGCTTTTGTTGTTACGCAAAAAAACTCTGTTGTGCGTAACTCTCATCCCTGGAAAAGAGGTGGGGGTGATGGTGGTGGACCACTGAGATCGAGACAAAAGTAACTTTTTATGTTGCTGTCCACTTTCATTTATTGCTGCCCTTTGTCGGTGTTGTTGTACTGCTGTCCATGTGTCAGTGTGTGTGTGTGTGTGTTGGTGTGTGTGTGAGAGAGAACAACGAATGCGTACAATTTAAACGATTTTCCCTCAAAAAAAGGGTTCAATTCCTAGAGCCTGGATTTTGTTTTGTTATCAGAATCTGCCAACAAAACAAAAAACGAAGCAAATTAAAACGAAGTGCAAGGATAAAAGGGAAAATTTGTGTTTTTTTGTTGTTATTTTGGGTGGTTGTTCTTGTTTTTTGTTTTTGTATTTTTTGCTATGAACCAGAGTTCCTTGATTGTTGTTGTTTAGCATTATCATGTTTAGTTGTGTGTGTGAGCTTGTTTTTTTTTTTTTTTGCCAACTTGGCAAGTGTACATTGTCCTGCGTATGATGATGATGACGATGAGTGACAATAGCAAATGTTGTCCAATGCCACCACCACCATCATCCTCACCATCATCTTGACATTGTTGTTGTACAATATTTAATTTATATTGTATTCCGTTTTTTGATAATTTTTCTCTGTTTTGAACATGTTTCCAATGGCCCTGTGTGTGTGTGTGTCAGTGTATGTGTGCATGTGTTTTTGATGCTTTCAGAAAAAAAAATTGTCTTTTAATTGATTTTTTTATTGAAAATGTTTTGCTGTTTGTTGTTATTGTTGTCCACCGAATGAGAAAAGGGTTACAAATTTTTAAAAACAAATTTATGCCGAACAATCAACAACAACAAAACAACGCAATCTCAACTGCACAATAACAACAACACCAAGTAGAAGAGGATAGAAAAAAAACAACAACAACAACAAAACACTAATTGAAATGTTAGGTACCATTGTTGTTATTGTTTTATTTTTTTGTTTCATTCACCTACATCAATTTGAAAACACTTTTTAAAATCCTTTGTTAATTGAAGCCAAACAAGTCCACCATATTTTAAAGCATACTTTTAGGCAAACGAATTTTGAGTATTAAAATCAAAGGAATAATTTTTATTAATTAATTTTTGAATAATCCGGCAAGGCATGGATTTTTTAAAAAATATTTTTTTAGGGACAACAGAAGTCACAGATTTAAAAAAAAATATTTGTGAAAGATAACAGAAGTCACACATTTTTATACCCTACACAACTATGTTGTCAGGGTATTATAGATTTGTGCAGCCCCAAGAGTTTGTAACGCCACGAAATATTGGTCCTAGACCCACCTTTAAGTATACCGATCGTCATATCTCGACTAGCTGAGTCGATCTAGACATATGTGTCCGTCCGTCCGTCTGTCCATTATAATTTGTAAACACGATACAGGTCACAGTTATGGACCAATCTTCACGAAATTTTGCATGTAGGATGGGTTCTGGCCAATGAAGACCCCTATTGTTTTTGGTAAAGATCGGTTAATATTTAGAGGATGAAATGGACCAAATATTTAATTTTTGTCGGTTTTTCGGGTCGCTCCAGAGGCCGCAATTATGGGCCGAACATCACGAATTTTTACATGGAGAAGGGGATCGGGCCAAATAATAAGCATGCCTGTTTTGATAAAAATTGATCAATATTTAGCGGGTCAAATGGACCCTGACTCTTGTGTGAAAAATTACGAAATTTGTATTCTATATATATATATATATTTGCCCCTGGAGGACATATGCCCGAGAAGTTGATAGTATATCCAAGAGGAGTGGTTGATCTTTAAATTGATACCAATTATATTATCGTAGGTTCTCGGATGTGGGAGTTACACTTAAAAATTTACAGGTATCTCCGTAAACGTATATTATTTAATTACCCATTATCACTTTAGAGAGCGGAACAATAGCGCTGATCGCTTTGAAATGTTCAGTGAGGATTCAGGTATGGTCAAGGACACCGCCTATAATATTCGGTGATGATCAGAAAATAATTTCGGGATGAAGTGGACCGAAAACTTAATGTTTTTTATATTTTTTCCGAGTCGATCTATAGGCCACAACCCGAACATCACAACACAACCCACGGTGAAGAGAATCTAGACTAGTAATTATAAGGCCTGTACTGAATATTAAGAATATTCGAAAAATATGTCAGTGTAACTAAAAAGTGCTGTTGACCTCTAAGCGGGCAAGAGGGTGGAAATATGACAAATATTGCACAGACTCGGAATAAAAATCCTCAGAAAATTAGTGTTTCGTGATAGTTGTGTGGGGTATCGTATGGTCGGCACCGTCCAACTATACTACTCCGCTCACTGGTTTAAAAATTATTTTTCAATACCCAGAATCTATCCTTGAGGTGTGGATTTTTTAAAAAATATTTTTCAATACCCAGAGTCTATCCTCTAGGCTTGGATTTTTTAAAGATTACTTTTGTAGCATAACCTCAAGGCGTGGATTTTTTTAAAAAATATTTTTCAATACCCAGAGTCTATCCTCTAGGCGTGGATTTTTTTAAAAAATATTTTTCAATACCCAGAGTCTATCCTCTAGGCGTGGATTTTTTTAAAGATTATTTTTGTAGCATAACCTCAAGGCGTGGATTTTTTAAAAAATATTTTTCAATACCCAGAGTCTATCCTCTAGGCGTGGATTTTTTAAAAATTATTTTTCAATACCCAGAGTCTATCCTCTAGGCGTGGATTTTTTAAAAATTATTTTTCAATACCCAGAGTCTATTCTCTAGGCGTGGATTTTTTTAAAAACTATTTTTCAATACCCACAGTCTATTCTCTAGGCGTGGATTTTTTAAAAATTATTTTTCAATACCCAGAGTCTATCCTCTAGGCGTGGATTTTTTAAAAATTATTTTTAGAGTCTATCCTCTAGGCGTGGATTTTTTAAAAATTATTTTTAGAGTCTATTCTTGAGACGTTGATTTTTTTAAAATTTTTTTTAGAGCCTATCCTTGAGACGTGGATTTTTTTAAAATTTTTTTAGAGCCTATCCTTGAGGCGTGGATTTTTTAAAAATTATTTTTCAATACCCAGAGTCTATCCTCTAGGCGTGGATTTTTTAAAAATTATTATTCAATACCCAGAGTCTATCCTCTAGGCGTGGATTTTTTAAAAATTATTTTTCAACACAAAGTCTACGCTCTAGGCGTGGATTTATTAAAAATTATTTTTCAATACAAAGTCTACCCTCTAGGCGTGGATTTTTTAAAAAAATATTTTTCAATACCCAGAGTCTATCCTCTAGGCGTGGATTTTTTAAAAAAATATTTTTCAATACCCAGAGTCTATCCTCTAGGCGTGGATTTTTTAAAAAATATTTTTCAATACCCAGAGTCTATCCTCTAGGCGTGGATTTTTTAAAAATTATTTTTCAATACCCAGAGTCTATCCTCTAGGCGTGGATTTTTTAAAAATTATTTTTCAATACCCAGAG